>NW_027667569.1:0-202000 GCF_963924665.1 Micromys minutus
GAAAATAATGGGGATGCATACCTTTTTGCCATATAAGGGAAATTTCTTCATTTTTGCTCCAAAATAAAGTGAATTTCTGCCTTTTTGCCTCTAAATAAGTGGAATTTCTGTCTTTTTCTCTCAAAACAAAGGAAATTTCTCTTATTTTTGCCCCAAAATAAGAGAATTATCTGACTTATTACCCTGAAATAAGTGAAATTTCTGCAATTTTGCCCCAAAATAAGGGAAATTTCTGCCTTTTTTCCCTAAAATAAGTGAAATTTCTGAAATTTTGCCACAAAATAAGTGAAATTTCTGCAATTTTGCCCGAAAATAAGGAAAATTTCTGCTATTTTGCCCCAATGTAAAGGAAATTTCTGCAATTTTGCCCCAAAATAAGGGGAATTTCTGACAGTTTGCTCCCGAAAAAAGGAGATTTTCTGTCTTTTTCCCCAAAATAAGGAGAATTTCTGCATTTTTGCCCAAAAATTATTAGAATTTCTGCAATTTTGCTTCAAAATACGGGGAATTTCTGCTTTTTATCCCGAAAGTAAAAGGAATGTATACCTTTTGCCACAAAAAAAAGAAAATTTCTTCATTTTTGCCCCGAAATAAGAGGAATTTCTGCCTTTTTACCTCAAAATAAAAGAAATTTCGAACTTTTTACCCAAAAATAAACGGAATTTCTGTCTTTTGCCCCAAAATAAAAGAAAATTTTGAATTATGCCCTGAAATAAGTGAAATTTCTGCAATTTTGCCCCAAAATAAAAGAAATTTCTGTTTTTGCCAAAAAATAAGGGGAATTTCTGTCTTTTTGCCCCAAAATAAGGGAAATATTTGGCTTTTTGCCCCCCAAAAAAAGGAATTTCAGCCTTTTTACCTCAAAATAAGAGGAATTTCTGCATTTTTTCCACAAAATATTAAGAATTTCTGCATTTTTGCCACAAAATAAGAAAATTTCTGTCTTTATCCCCTGAAATAAGTAAAATTTCTGCAATTTTGCCCCAAAAAAGTGAAATTTCTGCAATTTTGCTCCAAAATACGGGAAATTTCTAGAATTTTGCCCGAAAATAAGTGGAATTTTTGAGTTTTGCCCCAAAATAATAAGAATTTCCGTCTTTTTGCCCCACCATATAGGGAATTTCTGCCATTTTGCCCCACAATTAGGGGAATTTTTGCTCTTTTGCTCCAAAATACGGAGAATTTCTGCCTTTTTGCACGAAAATAATGGGAATGCATATATTTTTGCCATAAAAAGGGAAATTTCTTCATTTTTGCTAAAATATAAGGGGAATTTCTGACTTTTTGCCCCTAAATAAGTGGAATTTCTGTCTTTTTCCCTCAAAACAAAGGAAATTTCTGTTTTTTGCCCCAAAATAAGGGGAATTTCTGACTTATTACCCCCAAATAAGGGGAATTTCAGCCTTTTTACCTCAAAATAAGGGGAATTTTTGCATTTTTGCCACAAAATATTAGGAATTTCTGCCTTTTGCCCCAAAATAAGGGAAATTTCTGGAATTTGCCCCAAAATAAGTGGAATTTTTGCAATTTTACCCCAAAATAAGGGAAATTTCTGGAATTTTGCCCCAAAATATGTGGAATTTCAGAATATTGCCCCAAAATAAAAAGAATTTCTGTCTTTTTGCCCCAACATATAGAGAATTTCTGCATTTTTGCCCTAAAATTAAAGGAATTTCTGCAATTTTGCTCCAAAATACAGGGAATTTCTGCATTTTTGCCCGAAAATAAGGAGAATTTCTTTCTTATTACCCTGAAATAAGTGAAATTTCTGCAATTTTGCCCCAAAATAAGGAAAATTTCTGCATTTTTGCCCTGAAATATATAAAATTTCTGCAATTTTACCCAAAAATATGGTGAATTACTGCATTTTTGCGCCAAAATAATGGGAATTTCTGCCTTTTTGCCCCAATATAAACAAAATTTTTGCTTTTTTTCTCTGAAATAAGTGAAATTTCGGCAATTTTGCCCAAATATAAGGGAAATTTCTGCAATTTTTCCCCATAATAAGGGTAATTTCTTCAATTTTACCCCAAAATAGGGGAATTTCTTCCTTTTTGCCCCAAAATAAAGGAAATTTCAGCTTTTTTACCTAAAAATAAGTGAAATTTCTGCAATTTTGCACCAAATAAGGGAAATTTCTGCAATTTTGCCCCAAAATAAGGTAAATTCCTGCAATTTTGCTCCAAAATAAAAGAAATTTCTGGAATTTTGCCTCAAAATAAAGTGAATTTCTGTTTTTTGGCCCAAAATAAAGGGAATTTCTGCCTTTTGCCCCAAAATTAGGGGAATTTCTATAATTTTGCTCCAAAACACGGGGAATTTCTGCCTTTTTGCCCGAAAATAATGGGGATGCATACCTTTTTGCCATATAAGGGAAATTTCTTCATTTTTGCTCCAAAATAAGGGGAATTTCTGCCTTTTGCCTCTAAATAAGTGGAATTTCTCTCTTTTTCCCTCAAAACAAAGGGAATTTCTCTTATTTTTGCCCCAAAATAAGGGAATTATCTGACTTATTACCCTGAAATAAGTGAAATTTCTGCAATTTTGCCCCAAAATAAGGGAAATTTCTGCCTTTTTTCCCTAAAATAAGTGAAATTTCTGAAATTTTGCCACAAAATAAGTGAAATTTCTGCAATTTTGCCCGAAAATAAGGAAAATTTCTGCTATTTTGCCCCAATGTAAAGGAAATTTCTGCAATTTTGCCCCAAAATAAGGGGAATTTCTGACGGTTTGCTCCCGAAAAAAGGAGATTTTCTGTCTTTTTGCCCCAAAATAAGGAGAATTACTGTATTTTTGCCCAAAAATTATGAGAATTTCTCCAATTTTGCTTCAAAATACGGGGAATTTCTGCTTTTTATCCCGAAAGTAAAAGGAATGTATACCCTTTGCCACAAAAAAGGAAAATTTCTTCATTTTTGTCCCGAAATAAGAGGAATTTCTGCCTTTTTTCCTCAAAATAAGAGAAATTTCGAACTTTTTACCCAAAAATGAACGGAATTTCTGTCTTTTGCCCCAAAATAAAAGGAATTTTTGAATTATGCCCTGAAATAAGTGAAATTTCTTAAATTTTGCCCTAAAATAAAAGAAATTTCTGCTTTTTTGCCACAAAATAAGGGGAATTTCTGTCTTTTTGCCCCAAAATAAGGGAAATTTCTGCCTTTTTGCCCCCAAATAAAAGGAATTTCAGCCTTTTTACCTAAAAATAAGAGGAATTTCTGCATTGTTGCCACAAAATATTAAGAATTTCTGCATTTTTGCCACAAAATAAGAAAATTTCTGTCTTTTTCCCCTGAAATAAGTAAAATTTCTGCAATTTTGCCCCAAAATAAGTGAAATTTCTGCAATTTTACTCCAAAATACAAGAAATTTCTGGAATTTTGCCCCAAAATAAGTGGAATTTCTGAGTTTTGCCCCAAAATAAGGAGAATTTCTGTCTTTTTGCCCCACAATATAGGAAATTTCTGCATTTTTGCCCCACAATTAGGGGAATTTTTACAATTTTGCTCCAAAATACGGAGAATTTCTGCCTTTTTGCCCGAAAATAATGAGAATGCATATATTTTTGCCATAAAAAGGGAAATTTCTTCATTTTTGCTAAAATATAAGGGGAATTTCTGCCTTTTTGCCCCTAAATAAGTGGAATTTCTGTCTTTTTCCCTCAAAACAAAGGAAATTTCTGTCTTTTTTGCCCCAAAATAAGGGGAATTTCTGACTTATTACCCTGAAATAAGTGAAATTTCTGCAATTTTGCCTCAAAATAAGGAAAATTTCTGCCTTTTTGCCCCCAAATTAGAGGAATTTCAGCCTTTTTACCTCAAAATAAGGGGAATTTTTGCATTTTTGCCGCAAAATATTAGGAATTTCAGCCTTTTGCCCCAAAATAAGGGAAAATTCTGGAATTTGCCCCAAAATAAGTGGAATTTTTGCAATTTTGCCCCAAAATCAGGGAAATTTATGGAATTTTGCCCCAAAATATGTGGAATTTCTGAGTATTGCCCCAAAATAAAAAGAATTTCTGTCTTTTGCCCCAACATATAGAGAATTTCTGCATTTTTGCCCCACAATTAAAGGAAATTCTGCAATTTTGCTCCAAACTACAGGGAATTTCTGCATTTTTGCCCGAAAATAAGGGGAATTTCTTACTTATTACCCTGAAATAAGTGAAATTTCTGCAATTTTGCCCCAATATAAGATAAATTTCTGCAATTTTTGACCATAATAAGGGAAATTTCTGCAATTTTACCCCAAAATAAGGGGATTTCTTCCTTTAGCCCCAAAATAAAGGAAATTTCAGCATTTTACCAAAAAAATAAGTGAAATTTCTGCAATTTTGCACCAAATAAGGGAAATTTCTGCAATTTTGCCCCCAAATAAGGTAAATTCCTGCAATTTTGCTCCAAAATAAAAAAAATTTCTGGAATTTTGCCTCAAAATAAAGGGAATTTCTGTTTTTTGGCCCAAAATAAAGGGAATTTCTGCCTTTTGCCCCAAAATTAGGGGAATTTCTGTAATTTTGCTCCAACATACAGGGAATTTCTGCCTTTTTGCCCGAAAATAATGGGGATGCATACCTTTTTCCATATAAGGGAAATTTCTTCATTTTTGCTCCAAAATAAAGTGAATTTCTGCCTTTTTGCCTCTAAATAAGTGGAATTTCTGTCTTTTTCTCACAAAACAAAGGAAATTTCTCTTATTTTTGCCCCAAAATAAGGGAATTATCTGACTTATTACCCTGAAATAAGTGAAATTTCTGCAATTTTGCCCCAAAATAAAGGAAATTTCTGCCTTTTTTCCCTAAAATAAGTGAAATTTCTGTAATTTTGCCACAAAATAAGTGAAATTTCTGCAATTTAGCCCGAAAATAAGGAAAATTTCTGCTATTTTGCCCCAATGTAAAGGAAATTTCTGCAATTTTGCCCCAAAATAAGGGGAATTTCTGACAGTTTGCTCCCGAAAAAAGGAGATTTTCTGTCTTTTTGCCCCAAAATAAGGAGAATTTCTGCATTTTTGCCCAAAAATTATGAGAATTTCTGCAATTTTGCTTCAAAATACGGGGAATTTCTGCTTTTTATCCCGAAAGTAAAAGGAATGTATACCTTTTGCCACAAAAAAGGAAAATTTCTTCATTTTTGCCCCGAAATAAGAGGAATTTCTGCCTTTTTACCTCAAAATAAAAGAAATTTCGAACTTTTTACCCAAAAATAAACGGAATTTCTGTCTTTTGCCCCAAAATAAAAGAAAATTTTGAATTATGCCCTGAAATAAGTGAAATTTCTGCAATTTTGCCCCAAAATAAAAGAAATTTCTGCTTTTTTGCCAAAAAATAAGGGGAATTTCTGTCTTTTTGCCCCAAAATAAGGGAAATTTCTGCCTTTTTGCCCCCCAAAAAAATGAATTTCAGCCTTTTTACCTCAAAATAAGAGGAATTTCTGCATTTTTGCCACAAAATATTATGAATTTCTGCATTTTTGCCACAAAATAAGAAAATTTCAGTCTTTTTCCCCTGAAATAAGTAACATTTCTGCAATTTTGCCCCAAAATAAGTGAAATTTCTGCAATTTTGCTCCAAAATACGAGAAATTTCTAGAATTTTGCCCGAAAATAAGTGGAATTTCTGAGTTTTGCCCCAAAATAAGGAGAATTTTTGTCTTTTTGCCCCACCATATAGGGAATTTCTGCCATTTTGCCCCACAATTAGGGGAATTTTTGCTCTTTTGCTCCAAAATACGGAGAATTTCTGCCTTTTTGCCCGAAAATAATGGGAATGCATATATTTTTGCCATAAAAAGGGAAATTTCTTCATTTTTGCTAAAATATAAGGGGAATTTCTGACTTTTTGTCCCTAAATAAGTGGAATTTCTGTCTTTTTCCCTCAAAACAAAGGAAATTTCTGTCTTTTTTGCCTCAAAATAAGGGGAATTTCTGACTTATTACCCCCAAATAAGGGGAATTTCAGCCTTTTTACCTCAAAATAAGGGGAATTTTTGCATTTTTGCCACAAAATATTAGGAATTTCTGCCTTTTGCCCCAAAATAAGGGAAATTTCTGGAATTTGCCCCAAAATAAGTGGAATTTTTGCAATTTTACCCCAAAATAAGGGAAATTTCTGGAATTTTGCCCCAAAATATGTGGAATTTCAGAATATTGCCCCAAAATAAAAAGAATTTCTGTCTTTTTCCCCAACATATAGAGAATTTCTGCATTTTTGCCCCACAATTAAAGGAATTTCTGCAATTTTGCTTCAAAATACAGGGAATTTCTGCATTTTTGCCCGAAAATAAAGAGAATTTCTTACTTATTACCCTGAAATAAGTGAAATTTCTGCAATTTTGCCCCAAAATAAAGGAAATTTCTGCATTTTTGCCCTGAAATATATATAATTTCTGCAATTTTACCCCAAAATATGGTGAATTACTGCATTTTTGCCCCAAAATAATGGGAATTTCTGCCTTTTTGCCCCAATATAAAAAAAATTTTTGCTTTTTTTCTCTGAAATAAGTGAAATTTCTGCAATTTTGCCCCAATATAAGGGAAATTTCTGCAATTTTTCCCCATAATAAGGGAAATTTCTTCAATTTTACCCCAAAATAGGGGGATTTCTTCCTTTTTGCCCCAAAATAAAGGAAATTTCAGCTTTTTTACCTAAAAATAAGTGAAATTTCTGCAATTTTGCACCAAATAAGGGAAATTTCTGCAATTTTGCCCCCAAATAAGGTAAATTCCTGCAATTTTGCTCCAAAATAAAGGAAATTTCTGGAATTTTGCCTCAAAATAAAGGGAATTTCTGTTTTTTGGCCCAAAATAAAGGGAATTTCTGCCTTTTGCCCCAAAATTAGGGGAATTTCTGTAATTTTGCTCCAAAATACGGGGAATTTCTGCCTTTTTAACGAAAATAATGGGGATGCATACCTTTTTCCATATAAGGGAAATTTCTTCATTTTTGCTCCAAAATAAAGTGAATTTCTGCCTTTCTGCCTCTAAATAAGTAGAATTTCTGTCTTTTTCTCTCAAAACAAAGGAAATTTCTCTTATTTTTGCCCCAAAATAAGGGAATTATCTGACTTATTACCCTGATATAAGTGAAATTTCTGCAATTTTGCCCCAAAATAAGGGAAATTTCTGCCTTTTTTCCCTAAAATAAGTGAAATTTCTGAAATTTTGCCACAAAATAAGTGAAATTTCTGCAATTTTGCCCGAAAATAATGAAAATTTCTGCTATTTTGCCCCAATGTAAAGGAAAGTTCTACAATTTTGCCCCAAAATAAGGGGAATTTCTGACGGGTTGCTCCCGAAAAAAGGAGATTTTCTGTCTTTTTGCCCAAAATAAGGAGAATTTCTGTATTTTTGCCCAAAAATTATGAGAATTTCTGCAATTTTGCTTCAAAATACGGGGAATTTCTGCTTTTTATCACGAAAGTAAAAGGAATGTATACCCTTTGCCACAAAAAAGGAAAATTTCTTCATTTTTGCCCCGAAATAAGAGGAATTTCTGCCTTTTTACCTCAAAATAAGAGAAATTTCGAACTTTTTACCCGAAAATAAACAGAATTTCTGTCTTTTGCCCCAAAATAAAAGGAATTTTTGAATTATGCCCTGAAATAAGTGAAATTTCTTCAATTTTGCCCTAAAATAAAAGAAATTTCTGCTTTTTTGCCACAAAATAAGGAGAATTTCTGTCTTTTTGCCCCCAAATAAGGGAAATTTCTGCCTTTTTGCCCCCAAATAAAAGGAATTTCAGCCTTTTTACCTCAAAATAAGAGGAATTTCTGCATTTTTGCCACAAAATATTAAGAATTTCTGCATTTTTGCCACAAAATAAGAAAATTTCTGTCTTTTTCCCCTGAAATAAGTAAAATTTCTGCAATTTTGCCCCAAAATAAGTGAAATTTCTGCAATTTTACTCCAAAATATGGGAAATTTCTGGAATTTTGCCCCAAAATAAGTGGAATTTCTGAGTTTTGCCCCAAAATAAGAAGAATTTCTGTCTTTTTGCCCCACCATATAGGAAATTTCTGCCTTTTTGCCCCACAATTAGGGGAATTTTTACAATTTTGCTCCAAAATACGGAGAATTTCTGACTTTTTGCCCGAAAATAATGAGAATGCATATATTTTTGCCATAAAAAGGGAAATTTCTTCATTTTTGCTAAAATATAAGGGGAATTTCTGCCTTTTTGCCCCTAAATAAGTGGAATTTCTGTCTTTTTCCCTCAAAACAAAGGAAATTTCTATCTTTTTTGCCCCAAAATAAGGGGAATTTCTGACTTATTACCCTGAAATAAGTGAAATTTCTGCAATTTTGCCTCAAAATAAGGAAAATTTTTGCCTTTTTGCCCCCAAATAAAAGGAATTTCAGCCTTTTTACCTCAAAATAAGGGGAATTTTTGCATTTTTGCCACAAAATATTAGGAATTTCTGCCTTTTGCCCCAAAATAAGGGAAATTTCTGGAATTTGCCCCAAAATAAGTGGAATTTTTGCAATTTTGCCCCAAAATAAGGGAAATTTCTGGAATTTTGCCCCAAAATATGTGGAATTTCTGAGTATTGCCCCAAAATAAAAAGAATTTCTGTCTTTATGCCCCAACATATAGAGAATTTCTGCATTTTTTCCCCACAATTAAAGGAATTTCTGCAATTTTGCTCCAAAATACAGGGAATTTCTGCATTTTTGCCCGAAAATAAGGGGAATTTCTTACTTATTACCCTGAAATAAGTGAAATTTCTGCAATTCTGCCCCAAAATAAAGGAAATTTCTGCATTTTTGCCCTGAAATATATGAAATTTCTGCAATTTTACCCCAAAATATGGTGAATTTCTGCCTTTTTGCCCCAAAATAATGGGAATTTCTGCATTTTTGCCCTAATATAAAAAAAATTTTTGCTTTTTTTCTCTGAAATAAGTGAAATTTCTGCAATTTTGCCCCAATATAAGATAAATTTCTGCAATTTTTGACCATAATAAGGGAAATTTCTGCAATTTTACCCCAAAATAAGGGGATTTCTTCCTTTTTGCCCCAAAATAAAGGAAATTTCAGCTTTTTTACCTAAAAATAAGTGAAATTTCTGCAATTTTGCACCAAATAAGGGAAATTTCTGCAATTTTGCCCCCAAATAAGGTAAATTCCTGCAATTTTGCTCCAAAATAAAGGAAATTTCTGGAATTTTGCCTCAAAATAAAGGGAATTTCTGTTTTTTGGCCCAAAATAAAGGGAATTTCTGCCTTTTGCCCCAAAATTAGGGGAATTTCTGTAATTTTGCTCCAAAATACGGGGAATTTCTGCCTTTTTGCCCGAAAATAATGGGGATGCATACCTTTTTCCATATAAGGGAAATTTCTTCATTTTTGCTCCAAAATAAAGGGAATTTCTGCCTTGTGGCCTCTAAATAAGTAGAATTTCTGTCTTTTTCCCTAAAAACAAAGGAAATTTCTCTTATTTTTGCCCCAAAATAAGGGAAATATCTGACTTATTACCCTGAAATAAGTGAAATTTCTGCAATTTTGCCCCAAAATAAGGGAAATTTCTGCCGTTTTTCCCTAAAATAAGTGAAATTTCTGAAATTTTGCCACAAAATAAGTGAAATTTCTGCAATTTTGCCCGAAAATAAGGAAAATTTCTGCTATTTTGCCCCAATGTAAAGGAAATTTCTGCAATTTTGCCCCAAAATAAGGGGAATTTCTGACGGTTTGCTCCCGAAAAAAGGAGATTTTCTGTCTTTTTGCCCCAAAATAAGGAGAATTTCTGCATTTTTGCCCAAAAATTATGAGAATTTCTGCAATTTTGCTTCAAAATACGGGGAATTTCTGCTTTTTATCCCGAAAGTAAAAGGAATGTATACCTTTTGCCACAAAAAAGGAAAATTTCTTCATTTTTGCCCCGAAATAAGAGGAATTTCTGCCTTTTTTCCTCAAAATAAGAGAAATTTCGAACTTTTTACCCAAAAATAAACGGAATTTCTGTCTTTTGCCCCAAAATAAAAGAAAATTTTTAATTATGCCCTGAAATAAGTGAAATTTCTGCAATTTTGCCCCAAAATAAAAGATATTTCTGCTTTTTTGCCACAAAATAAGGGGAATTTCTGTCTTTTTGCCCCAAAATAAAGGAAATTTCTCCCTTTTTGCCTCCCAAAAAAAGGAATTTCAGCCTTTTTACCTCAAAATAAGAGGAATTTCTGCATTTTTGCCACAAAATATTAAGAATTTCTGCATTATTGCCACAAAATAAAAAAATTTCTGTCTTTTTCCCCTGAAATAAGTAAAATTTCTGCAATTTTGCCACAAAATAAGTGAAATTTCTGCAATTTTGCTCCAAAATACGGGAAATTTCTAGAATTTTGCCCGAAAATAAATGGAATTTCTGAGTTTTGCCACAAAATAAGGAGAATTTCCGTCTTTTTGCCCCACCATATAGGGAATTTCTGCCATTTTGCCCCACAATTAGGGGAATTTTTGCTCTTTTGCTCCAAAATACGGAGAATTTCTGCCTTTTTGCCCGAAAATAATGGGAATGCATATATTTTTGCCATAAAAAGGGAAATTTCTTCATTTTTGCTAAAATATAAGGGGAATTTCTGACTTTTTGCCCCTAAATAAGTGGAATTTCTGTCTTTTTCCCACAAAACAAAGAAAATTTCTGTCTTTTTTGGCCCAAAATAAGGGGAATTTCTGACTTATTACCCCCAAATAAGGGGAATTTCAGCCTTTTTACCTCAAAATAAGGGGAATTTTTGAATTTTTCCACAAAATATTAGGAATTTCTGCCTTTTGACCCAAAATAAGGGAAAATTCTGGAATTTGCCACAAAATAAGTGGAATTTTTGCAATTTTGCCCCAAAATAAGGGAAATTTCTGGAATTTTGCCCCAAAATATGTGGAATTTCTGAGTATTGCCCCAAAATAAAAAGAATTTCTGTCTTTTTGCCCCAACATATAGAGAATTTCTGCATTTTTGCCCCACAATTAAAGGAATTTCTGCAATTTTGCTCCAAAATACAGGGAATTTCTGCATTTTTGCCCGAAAATAAGGGGAATTTCTTACTTATTACCCTGAAATAAGTGAAATTTCTGCAATTTTGCCCCAAAATAAAGGAAATTTCTGCATTTTTGCCCTGAAATATATGAAATTTCTGCAATTTTACCCCAAAATATGGTGAATTTCTGCATTTTGCCCCAAAATAATGGGAATTTCTGCCTTTTTGCCCTAATATAAAAAAAAATTTTGCTTTTTTTCTCTGAAATAAGTGAAATTTCTGCAATTTTGCCCCAATATAAGATAAATTTCTGCAATTTTTGACCATAAAGAGGGAAATTTCTGCAATTTTACCCCAAAATAAGGGGATTTCTTCCTTTTTGCCCAAAATAAAGGAAATTTCAGCTTTTTTACCTAATAATAAGTGAAATTTCTGCAATTTTGCCCCAAATAAGGGAAATTTTTGCAATTTTGCCCCAAATAAGGGAAATTTCTGCAATTTTGCCCCCAAATAAGGTAAATTCCTGCAATTTTGCTCCAAAATAAAGGAAATTTCTGGAATTTTGCCTCAAAATAAAGGGAATTTCTGTTTTTTGGCCCAAAATAATGGGAATTTCTGCCTTTTGCCCCAAAATTAGGGGAATTTCTATAATTTTGCTCCAAAATACGGGGAATTTCTGCCTTTTTGCCCGAAAATAATGGGGAAGCATACCTTTTTGCCATATAAGGGAAATTTCTTCATTTTTGCTCCAAAATAAAGTGAATTTCTGCCTTTTTGCCTCTAAATAAGTGGAATTTCTGTCTTTTTCCCTCAAAACAAAGGGAATTTCTCTTATTATTGCCCCAAAATAAGGGAAATATCTGACTTATTACCCTGAAATAAGTGAAATTTCTGCAATTTTGCCCCAAAATAAGGGAAATTTCTGCCTTTTTTCCCTAAAATAAGTGAAATTTCTGAAATTTTGCCACAAATAAGTGAAATTTCTGCAATTTTGCCCGAAAATAAGGAAAATTTCTGCTATTTTGCCCCAATGTAAAGGAAATTTCTGCAATTTTGCCCCAAAATAAGGGGAATTTCTGACGGTTTGCTCCCGAAAAAAGGAGATTTTCTGTCTTTTTGCCCCAAAATAAGAATTTCTGCATTTTTGCCCAAAAATTATGAGAATTTCTGCAATTTTGCTTCAAAATACGGGGAATTTCTGCTTTTTATCCCGAAAGTAAAAGGAATGTATACCTTTTGCCACAAAAAAAGGAAAATTTCTTCATTTTTGCCCCGAAATAAGAGGAATTTCTGCCTTTTTACCTCAAAATAAAAGAAATTTCGAACTTTTTACCCAAAAATAAACGGAATTTCTGTCTTTTGCCCCAAAATAAAAGAAAATTTTGAATTATGCCCTGAAATAAATGAAATTTCTGCAATTTTGCCCCAAAATAAAAGAAATTTCTGCTTTTATGCCAAAAAATAAGGGGAATTTCTGTCTTTTTGCCCCAAAAAAGGGATATTTCTGCCTTTTTGCCCCCAAAAATAAGGAATTTCAGCCTTTTTACCTCAAAATAAGAGGAATTTCTGCATTTTTGCCACAAAATATTAAGAATTTCTGCATTTTTGCCACAAAATAAGAAAATTTCTGTCTTTTTCCCCTGAAATAAGTAAAATTTCTGCAATTTTGCCCCAAAATAAGTGAAATTTCTGCAATTTTGCTCCAAAATACGTGAAATTTCTAGAATTTTGCCCGAAAATAAGTGGATTTTCTGAGTTTTGCCCCAAAATAAGGAGAATTTCCGTCTTTTTGCCCCACCATATAGGGAATTTCTGCCATTTTGCCCCACAATTAGGGGAATTTTTGCTCTTTTGCTCCAAAATACGGAGAATTTCTGCCTTTTTGCCCGAAAATAATGGGAATGCATATATTTTTGCCATAAAAAGGGAAATTTCTTCATTTTTGCTAAAATATAAGGGGAATTTCTGACTTTTTGCCCCTAAATAAGTGGAATTTCTGTCTTTTTCCCTCAAAACAAAGGAAATTTCTGTCTTTTTTGCCCCAAAATAAGGGGAATTTCTGACTTATTACCCCCAAATAAGGGGAATTTCAGCCTTTTTACCTCAAAATAAGGGGAATTTTTGCATTTTTGCCACAAAATATTAGGAATTTCTGCCTTTTGCCCCAAAATAAGGGAAATTTCTGGAATTTGCCCCAAAATAAGTGGAATTTTTGCAATTTTACCCCAAAATAAGGGAAATTTCTGGAATTTTGCCCCAAAATATGTGGAATTTAAAATATTGCCCCAAAATAAAAAGAATTTCTGTCTTTTTGCCCCAACATATAGAGAATTTCTGCATTTTTGCCCCCAATTAAAGAAATTTCTGCAATTTTGCTCCAAAATACAGGGAATTTCTGCATTTTTGCCCGAAAATAAGGAGAATTTCTTACTTATTACCCTGAAATAAGTGAAATTTCTGCAATTTTGCCCCAAAATAAAGGAAATTTCTGCATTTTTGCCCTGATATATATAAAATTTCTGCAATTTTACCCCAAAATATGGTGAATTACTGCATTTTTGCCCCAAAATAATGGGAATTTCTGCCTTTTTGCCCCAATATAAAAAAAATTTTTGCTTTTTTTCTCTGAAATAAGTGAAATTTCTGCAATTTTGCCCCAATATAAGGGAAATTTCTGCAATTTTTCCCCATAATAAGGGAAATTTCTTCAATTTTACCCAAAAATAGGGGAATTTCTTCCTTTTTGCCCCAAAATAAAGGAAATTTCAGCTTTTTTACCTAAAAATAAGTGAAATTTCTGCAATTTTGCACCAAATAAAGAAAATTTCTGCAATTTTGCCCCAAAATAAGGTAAATTCCTGCAATTTTGCTCCAAAATAAAAGAAATTTCTGGAATTTTGCCTCAAAATAAAGGGAATTTCTGTTTTTTGGCCCAAAATAAAGGGAATTTCTGCCTTTTGCCCCAAAATTAGGGGAATTTCTGTAATTTTGCTCCAAAATACGGGGAATTTCTGCCTTTTTGCCCGAAAATAATGGGGATGCATACCTTTTTGCCATATAAGGGAAATTTCTTCATTTTTGCTCCAAAATAAGGGGAATTTCTGCCTTTTGCCTCTAAATAAGTGGAATTTCTGTCTTTTTCCCTCAAAACAAAGGGAATTTCTCTTATTTTTGCCCCAAAATAAGGGAAATATCTGACTTATTACCCTGAAATATGTGAAATTTCTGCAATTTTGCCCCAAAATGAGAGAAATTTCTGCCTTTTTTCCCTAAAATAAGTGAAATTTCTGAAATTTTGCCACAAAATAAGTGAAATTTCTGCAATTTTGCCCGAAAATAATGAAAATTTCTGCTATTTTGCCCCAATGTAAAGGAAAGTTCTACAATTTTGCCCCAAAATAAGGGGAATTTCTGACGGTTTGCTCCCGAAAAAAGGAGATTTTCTGTCTTTTTGCCCCAAAATAAGGAGAATTTCTGTATTTTTGCCCAAAAATTATGAGAATTTCTGCAATTTTGCTTCAAAATACGGGGAATTTCTGCTTTTTATCCCGAAAGTAAAAGGAATGTATACCCTTTGCCACAAAAAAGGAAAATTTCTTCATTTTTGCCCCGAAATAAGAGGAATTTCTGCCTTTTTACCTCAAAATAAGAGAAATTTCAAACTTTTTACCCAAAAATAAACGGAATTTCTGTCTTTTGCCCCAAAATAAAAGGAATTTTTGAATTATGCCCTGAAATAAGTGAAATTTCTTCAATTTTGCCCTAAAATACAAGAAATTTCTGCTTTTTTGCCACAAAATAAGGGGAATTTCTGTCTTTTTGCCCCAAAATAAGGGAAATTTCTGCCTTTTTGCCCCCAAATAAAAGGAATTTCAGCCTTTTTACCTCAAAATAAGAGGAATTTCTGCATTTTTGCCACAAAATATTAAGAATTTCTGCCTTTTTGCCACAAAATAAGAAAATTTCTGTATTTTTCCCCTGAAATAAGTAAAATTTCTGCAATTTTGCCCCAAAATAAGTGAAATTTCTGCAATTTTACTCCAAAATACGGGAAATTTCTGGAATTTTGCCCCAAAATAAGTGGAATTTCTGAGTTTTGCCCCAAAATAAGGAGAATTTCTGTCTTTTTGCCCCACCATATAGGAAATTTCTGCCTTTTTGCCCCACAATTAGGGGAATTTTTACAATTTTGCTCCAAAATACGGAGAATTTCTGCCTTTTTGCTCGAAAATAATGAGAATGCATATATTTTTGCCATAAAAAGGGAAATTTCTTCATTTTTGCTAAAATATAAGGGGAATTTCTGCCTTTCTGCCCCTAAATAAGTGGAATTTCTGTCTTTTTCCCTCAAAACAAAGGAAATTTCTGTCTTTTTTGCCCCAAAATAAGGGGAATTTCTGACTTATTACCCTGAAATAAGTGAAATTCCTGCAATTTTGCCTCAAAATAAGGGAAATTTCTGCCTCTTTGCCCCCAAATAAGGGAAATTTCTGCCTTTTTGCCCCCAAATAAGGGGAATTTTTGCATTTTTGCCACAAAATATTAGGAATTTCTGCCTTTTGCCCCAAAATAAGGGAAATTTCTGGAATTTGATCCAAAATAAGTGGAATTTTTGCAATTTTGCCCCCAAATAAGGGGAATTTCTGGAATTTTGCCCCAAAATATGTGGAATTTCTGAGTATTGCCCCAAAATAAAAAGAATTTCTGTCTTTTTGCCCCAACATATAGAGAATTTCTGCATTTTTGCCCCACAATTAAAGGAATTTCTGCAATTTTGCTCCAAAATACAGGGAATTTCTGCATTTTTGCCCGAAAATAAGGGGAATTTCTTACTTATTACGCTGAAATAAGTGAAATTTCTGCAATTTTGCCCCAAAATAAAGGAAATTTTTGCATTTTTGCCCTGAAATATATGAAATTTCTGCAATTTTACCCCAAAATATGGTGAATTTCTGCCTTTTTGCCCCAAAATAATGGGAATTTCTGCCTTTTTGCTCTAATATAAAAAAAAATTTTGCTTTTTTTCTCTGAAATAAGTGAAATTTCTGCAATTTTGCCCCAATATAAGATAAATTTCTGCAATTTTTGACCATAATAAGGGAAATTTCTGCAATTTTACCCCAAAATAAGGGGATTTCTTCCTTTTTGCCCCAAAATAAAGGAAATTTCAGATTTTTTACCTAAAAATAAGTGAAATTTCTGCAATTTTGCACCAAATAAGGGAAATTTCTGCAATTTTGCCCCCAAATAAAGTAAATTCCTGCAATTTTGCTCCAAAATAAAGGAAATTTCTGGAATTTTGCCTCAAAATAAAGGGAATTTCTGTTTTTTGGCCCAAAATAAAGGGAATTTCTGCCTTTTGCCCCAAAATTAGGGGAATTTCTGTAATTTTGCTCCAAAATACGGGGAATTTCTGCCTTTTTGCCCGAAAATAATGGGGATGCATACCTTTTTGCCATATAAGGGTAATTTCTTCATTTATGCTCCAAAATAAAGTGAATTTCTGCCTTTTTGCCTCTAAATAAGTGGAATTTCTGTCTTTTTCCCTCAAAACAAAGGGAATTTCTCTTATTTTTGCCCCAAAATAAGGGAAATATCTGACTTATTACCCTGAAATAAGTGAAATTTCTGCAATTTTGCCCCAAAATAAGGGAAATTTCTGCCTTTTTTCCCTAAAATAAGTGAAATTTCTGAAATTTTGCCACAAAATAAGTGAAATTTCTGCAATTTTGCCCGAAAATAAGGAAAATTTCTGCTATTTTGCCCCAATATAAAGGAAATTTCTGCAATTTTGCCCCAAAATAAGGGGAATTTCTGACGGTTTGCTCCCGAAAAAAGGAGATTTTCTGTCTTTTTGCCCCAAAATAAGAAGAATTTCTGCATTTTTGCCCAAAAATTATGAGAATTTCTGCAATTTTGCTTCAAAATACGGGGAATTTCTGCTTTTTATCCCTAAAGTAAAAGGAATGTATACCTTTTGCCACAAAAAAGGAAAATTTCTTCATTCTTGCCCCGAAATAAGAGGAATTTCTGCCTTTTTTCCTCAAAATAAGAGAAATTTCGAACTTTTTACCCAAAAGTAAACGGAATTTCTGTCTTTTGCCCCAAAATAAAAGAAAATTTTGAATTATGCCCTGAAATAAGTGAAATTTCTACAATTTTGCCCCAAAATAAAAGAAATTTCTGCTTTTTTGCCACAAAATAAGGGAATTTCTGTCTTTTTGCCCCAAAATAAGGGAAATTTCTGCCTTTTTGCCCCCAAATAAAAGGAATTTCAGCCTTTTTACCTCAAAATAAGAGGAATTTCTGCATTTTTGCCACAAAATATTAAGAATTTCTGCATTTTTGCCACAAAATAAGAAAATTTCTGTCTTTTTCCCCTGAAATAAGTAAAATTTCTGCAATTTTACCCCAAAATAAGTGAAATTTCTGCAATTTTGCTCCAAAATACGGGAAATTTCTGGAATTTTGCCCCAAAATATGTAGAATTTCTGAGTTTTGCCCCAAAATAAGGAGAATTTCTGTCTTTTTGCCACACCATATAGGAAATTTCTGCCTTTTTGCCCCACAATTAGGGGAATTTTTACAATTTTGCTCCAAAATACGGAGAATTTCTGCCTTTTTGCCCGAAAATAATGAGAATGCATATATTTTTGCCATAAAAAGGGAAATTTCTTCATTTTTGCTAAAATATAAGGGGAATTTCTGCCTTTCTGCCCCTAAATAAGTGGAATTTCTGTCTTTTTCCCTCAAAACAAAGGAAATTTCTGTCTTTTTTGCCCAAAATAAGGGGAATTTCTGACTTATTACCCCCAAATAAGGGGAATTTCAGCCTTTTTTACCTCAAAATAAGGGGAATTTTTGCATTTTTGCCACAAAATAAGGGAAATTTCTGCCTTTTGCCCCAAAATAAGGGAAATTTCTGGAATTTGCCCCAAAATAAGTGGAATTTTTGCAATTTTGCCCCAAAATAAGGGAAATTTCTGGAATTTTGCCCCAAAATAAGGTAAATTCCTGCAATTTTGCTCCAAAATAAAGGAAATTTCTGGAATTTTGCCTCAAAATAAAGGGAATTTCTGTTCTTTGGCCCAAAATAAAGGGAATTTCTGCCTTTTGCCCCAAAATTGGGGGAATTTCTGTAATTTTGCTCCAAAATACGGGGAATTTCTGCCTTTTTGCCCGAAAATAATGGGGATGCATACCGTTTTGCCATATAAGGGAAATTTCTTCATTTTTGCTCCAAAATAAGGGGAATTTGTGCCTTTTTGCCTCTAAATAAGTGGAATTTCTGTCTTTTTCCCTAAAAACAAAGGGAATTTCTCTTATTTTTGCCCCAAAATAAGGGAAATATCTGACTTATTACCCTGAAATAAGTGAAATTTCTGCAATTTTGCCCCAAAATGAGAGAAATTTCTGCCTTTTTTCCCTAAAATAAGTGAAATTTCTGAAATTTTGCCACAAAATAAGTGAAATTTCTGCAATTTTACTCCAAAAAACGAGAAATTTCTGGAATTTTGCCCCAAAAATAAGTGGAATTTCTGAGTTTTGCCCCAAAATAAGGAGAATTTCTGTCTTTTTGCCCCACCATATAGGAAATTTCTGCCTTTTTGCCCCACAATTAGGGGAATTTTTACAATTTTGCTCCAAAATACGGAGAATTTCTGCCTTTTTGCTCGAAAATAATGAGAATGCATATATTTTTGCCATAAAAAGGGAAATTTCTTCATTTTTGCTAAAATATAAGGGGAATTTCTGTCTTTCTGCCCCTAAATAAGTGGAATTTCTGTCTTTTTCCCTCAAAACAAAGGAAATTTCTGTCTTTTTTGCCCCAAAATAAGGGGAATTTCTGACTTATTACCCTGAAATAAGTGAAATTCCTGCAATTTTGCCTCAAAATAAGGGAAATTTCTGCCTCTTTGCCCCCAAATAAGCGAAATTTCTGCCTTTTTGCCCCCAAATAAGGGGAATTTTTGCATTTTTGCCACAAAATATTAGGAATTTCTGCCTTTTGCCCCAAAATAAGGGAAATTTCTGGAATTTGATCCAAAATAAGTGGAATTTTTGCAATTTTGCCCCCAAATAAGGGGAATTTCTGGAATTTTGCCCCAAAATATGTGGAATTTCTGAGTATTGCCCCAAAATAAAAAGAATTTCTGTCTTTTTGCCCCAACATATAGAGAATTTCTGCATTTTTGCCCCACAATTAAAGGAATTTCTGCAATTTTGCTCCAAAATACAGGGAATTTCTGCATTTTTGCCCGAAAATAAGGGGAATTTCTTACTTATTACGCTGAAATAAGTGAAATTTCTGCAATTTTGCCCCAAAATAAAGGAAATTTTTGCATTTTTGCCCTGAAATATATGAAATTTCTGCAATTTTACCCCAAAATATGGTGAATTTCTGCCTTTTTGCCCCAAAATAATGGGAATTTCTGCCTTTTTGCTCTAATATAAAAAAAAATTTTGCTTTTTTTCTCTGAAATAAGTGAAATTTCTGCAATTTTGCCCCAATATAAGATAAATTTCTGCAATTTTTGACCATAATAATGGAAATTTCTGCAATTTTACCCCAAAATAAGGGGATTTCTTCCTTTTTGCCCCAAAATAAAGGAAATTTCAGATTTTTTACCTAAAAATAAGTGAAATTTCTGCAATTTTGCACCAAATAAGGGAAATTTCTGCAATTTTGCCCCCAAATAAAGTAAATTCCTGCAATTTTGCTCCAAAATAAAGGAAATTTCTGGAATTTTGCCTCAAAATAAAGGGAATTTCTGTTTTTTGGCCCAAAATAAAGGGAATTTCTGCCTTTTGCCCCAAAATTAGGGGAATTTCTGTAATTTTGCTCCAAAATACGGGGAATTTCTGCCTTTTTGCCCGAAAATAATGGGGATGCATACCTTTTTGCCATATAAGGGTAATTTCTTCATTTATGCTCCAAAATAAAGTGAATTTCTGCCTTTTTGCCTCTAAATAAGTGGAATTTCTGTCTTTTTCCCTCAAAACAAAGGGAATTTCTCTTATTTTTGCCCCAAAATAAGGGAAATATCTGACTTATTACCTTGAAATAAGTGAAATTTCTGCAATTTTGCCCCAAAATAAGGGAAATTTCTGCCTTTTTTCCCTAAAATAAGTGAAATTTCTGAAATTTTGCCACAAAATAAGTGAAATTTCTGCAATTTTGCCCGAAAATAAAGAAAATTTCTGCTATTTTGCCCCAATATAAAGGAAATTTCTGCAATTTTGCCCCAAAATAAGGGGAATTTCTGACGGTTTGCTCCCGAAAAAAGGAGATTTTCTGTCTTTTTGCCCCAAAATAAGAAGAATTTCTGCATTTTTGCCCAAAAATTATGAGAATTTCTGCAATTTTGCTTCAAAATACGGGGAATTTCTGCTTTTTATCCCTAAAGTAAAAGGAATGTATACCTTTTGCCACAAAAAAGGAAAATTTCTTCATTCTTGCCCCGAAATAAGAGGAATTTCTGCCTTTTTTCCTCAAAATAAGAGAAATTTCGAACTTTTTACCCAAAAATAAACGGAATTTCTGTCTTTTGCCCCAAAATAAAAGAAAATTTTGAATTATGCCCTGAAATAAGTGAAATTTCTACAATTTTGCCCCAAAATAAAAGAAATTTCTGCTTTTTTGCCACAAAATAAGGGAATTTCTGTCTTTTTGCCCCAAAATAAGGGAAATTTCTGCCTTTTTGCCCCCAAATAAAAGGAATTTCAGCCTTTTTACCTCAAAATAAGAGGAATTTCTGCATTTTTGCCACAAAATATTAAGAATTTCTGCATTTTTGCCACAAAATAAGAAAATTTCTGTCTTTTTCCCCTGAAATAAGTAAAATTTCTGCAATTTTACCCCAAAATAAGTGAAATTTCTGCAATTTTGCTCCAAAATACGGGAAATTTCTGGAATTTTGCCCCAAAATATGTAGAATTTCTGAGTTTTGCCCCAAAATAAGGAGAATTTCTGTCTTTTTGCCACACCATATAGGAAATTTCTGCCTTTTTGCCCCACAATTAGGGGAATTTTTACAATTTTGCTCCAAAATACGGAGAATTTCTGCCTTTTTGCCCGAAAATAATGAGAATGCATATATTTTTGCCATAAAAAGGGAAATTTCTTCATTTTTGCTAAAATATAAGGGGAATTTCTGCCTTTCTGCCCCTAAATAAGTGGAATTTCTGTCTTTTTCCCTCAAAACAAAGGAAATTTCTGTCTTTTTTGCCCAAAATAAGGGGAATTTCTGACTTATTACCCCCAAATAAGGGGAATTTCAGCCTTTTTTACCTCAAAATAAGGGGAATTTTTGCATTTTTGCCACAAAATAAGGGAAATTTCTGCCTTTTGCCCCAAAATAAGGGAAATTTCTGGAATTTGCCCCAAAATAAGTGGAATTTTTGCAATTTTGCCCCAAAATAAGGGAAATTTCTGGAATTTTGCCCCAAAATAAGGTAAATTCCTGCAATTTTGCTCCAAAATAAAGGAAATTTCTGGAATTTTGCCTCAAAATAAAGGGAATTTCTGTTCTTTGGCCCAAAATAAAGGGAATTTCTGCCTTTTGCCCCAAAATTGGGGGAATTTCTGTAATTTTGCTCCAAAATACGGGGAATTTCTGCCTTTTTGCCCGAAAATAATGGGGATGCATACCTTTTTGCCATATAAGGGAAATTTCTTCATTTTTGCTCCAAAATAAGGGGAATTTCTGCCTTTTTGCCTCTAAATAAGTGGAATTTCTGTCTTTTTCCTTAAAAACAAAGGGAATTTCTCTTATTTTTGCCCCAAAATAAGGGAAATATCTGACTTATTACCCTGAAATAAGTGAAATTTCTGCAATTTTGCCCCAAAATGAGAGAAATTTCTGCCTTTTTTCCCTAAAATAAGTGAAATTTCTGAAATTTTGCCACAAAATAAGTGAAATTTCTGCAATTTTACTCCAAAAAACGAGAAATTTCTGGAATTTTGCCCCAAAAATAAGTGGAATTTCTGAGTTTTGCCCCAAAATAAGGAGAATTTCTGACTTTTTGCCACACCATATTGGAAATTTTTGCCTTTTTGCCCCACAATTAGGGGAATTTTTACAATTTTGCTCCAAAATACGGAGAATTTCTGCCTTTTTGCAAGAAAATAATGAGAATGCATATATTTTTGCCATAAAAAGGGAAATGTCTTCATTTTTGCTAAAATATAAGGGGAATTTCTGACTTTTTGCCTCTAAATAAGTGGAATTTCTGTCTTTTTCCCTCAAAACAAAGGAAATTTCTGTCTTTTTTGCCCCAAAATAAGGGGAATTTTTGAGTTATTACCCTTAAATAAGTGAAATTTCTGCAATTTTGCCTCAAAATAAGGGAAATTTCTGCCTTTTTGCCCCCAAATGAGAGGAATTTCAGCCTTTTTACATCAAAATAAGGGGAATTTTTGCATTTTTGCCACAAAATATTAGGAATTTCTGCCTTTTGCCCCAAAATAAGGGAAATTTCTGGAATTTGCCCCAAAATAAGTGGAACTTTTGCAATTTTGCCCCAAAATAAGGGAAATTTCTGGAATTTTGCCCAAATTATGTGGAATTTCTGAGTATTGCCCCAAAATAAAAAGAATTTCTGTCTTTTTGCCCCAACATATAGAGAATTTCTGCATTTTTGCCCCCAATTAAAGAAATTTCTGCAATTTTGCTCCAAAATACAGGGAATTTCTGCATTTTTGCCCAAAAATAAGGGGAATTTCTTACTTATTACCCTGAAATAAGTGAAATTTCTGCAATTTTGCCCCAAAATAAAGGAAATTTCTGCATTTTGCCCTGAAATATATGAAATTTCTGCAATTTTACCCCAAAATATGGTGAATTTCTGCCTTTTTTGCCCCAAAATAATTGGAATTTCTGCCTTTTTGCCCTAATATAAAAAAAAAATTTGCTTTTTTTCTCTGAAATAAGTGAAATTTCTGCAATTTTGCCCCAATATAAGATAAATTTCTGCAATTTTTGACCATAATAAGGGAAATTTCTGCAATTTTACCCCAAAATAAGGGGATTTCTTCCTTTTTGCCCCAAAATAAAGGAAATTTCAGCTTTTTTACCTAAAAATAAGTGAAATTTCTGCAATTTTGCCCCAAATAAGGGAAATTTCTGCAATTTTGCCCCAAAATAAGGTAAATTCCTGCAATTTTGCTCCAAAATAAAGGAAATTTCTGGAATTTTGCCTCAAAATAAAGGGAATTTCTGTTCTTTGGCCCAAAATAAAGGGAATTTCTGCCTTTTGCCCCAAAATTAGGGGAATTTCTGTAATTTTGCTCCAAAATACGGGGAATTTCTGCCTTTTTGCCCGAAAATAATGGGGATGCATACCTTTTTGCCATATAAGGGTAATTTCTTCATTTATGCTCCAAAATAAAGTGAATTTCTGCCTTTTTGCCTCTAAATAAGTGGAATTTCTGTCTTTTTCCCTCAAAACAAAGGGAATTTCTCTTATTTTTGCCCCAAAATAAGGGAAATATCTGACTTATTACCTTGAAATAAGTGAAATTTCTGCAATTTTGCCCCAAAATAAGGGAAATTTCTGCCTTTTTTCCCTAAAATAAGTGAAATTTCTGAAATTTTGCCACAAAATAAGTGAAATTTCTGCAATTTTGCCCGAAAATAAAGAAAATTTCTGCTATTTTGCCCCAATATAAAGGAAATTTCTGCAATTTTGCCCCAAAATAAGGGGAATTTCTGACGGTTTGCTCCCGAAAAAAGGAGATTTTCTGTCTTTTTGCCCCAAAATAAGAAGAATTTCTGCATTTTTGCCCAAAAATTATGAGAATTTCTGCAATTTTGCTTCAAAATACGGGGAATTTCTGCTTTTTATCCCTAAAGTAAAAGGAATGTATACCTTTTGCCACAAAAAAGGAAAATTTCTTCATTCTTGCCCCGAAATAAGAGGAATTTCTGCCTTTTTTCCTCAAAATAAGAGAAATTTCGAACTTTTTACCCAAAAATAAACGGAATTTCTGTCTTTTGCCCCAAAATAAAAGAAAATTTTGAATTATGCCCTGAAATAAGTGAAATTTCTACAATTTTGCCCCAAAATAAAAGAAATTTCTGCTTTTTTGCCACAAAATAAGGGAATTTCTGTCTTTTTGCCCCAAAATAAGGGAAATTTCTGCCTTTTTGCCCCCAAATAAAAGGAATTTCAGCCTTTTTACCTCAAAATAAGAGGAATTTCTGCATTTTTGCCACAAAATATTAAGAATTTCTGCATTTTTGCCACAAAATAAGAAAATTTCTGTCTTTTTCCCCTGAAATAAGTAAAATTTCTGCAATTTTACCCCAAAATAAGTGAAATTTCTGCAATTTTGCTCCAAAATACGGGAAATTTCTGGAATTTTGCCCCAAAATATGTAGAATTTCTGAGTTTTGCCCCAAAATAAGGAGAATTTCTGTCTTTTTGCCACACCATATAGGAAATTTCTGCCTTTTTGCCCCACAATTAGGGGAATTTTTACAATTTTGCTCCAAAATACGGAGAATTTCTGCCTTTTTGCCCGAAAATAATGAGAATGCATATATTTTTGCCATAAAAAGGGAAATTTCTTCATTTTTGCTAAAATATAAGGGGAATTTCTGCCTTTCTGCCCCTAAATAAGTGGAATTTCTGTCTTTTTCCCTCAAAACAAAGGAAATTTCTGTCTTTTTTGCCCAAAATAAGGGGAATTTCTGACTTATTACCCCCAAATAAGGGGAATTTCAGCCTTTTTTACCTCAAAATAAGGGGAATTTTTGCATTTTTGCCACAAAATAAGGGAAATTTCTGCCTTTTGCCCCAAAATAAGGGAAATTTCTGGAATTTGCCCCAAAATAAGTGGAATTTTTGCAATTTTGCCCCAAAATAAGGGAAATTTCTGGAATTTTGCCCCAAAATAAGGTAAATTCCTGCAATTTTGCTCCAAAATAAAGGAAATTTCTGGAATTTTGCCTCAAAATAAAGGGAATTTCTGTTCTTTGGCCCAAAATAAAGGGAATTTCTGCCTTTTGCCCCAAAATTGGGGGAATTTCTGTAATTTTGCTCCAAAATACGGGGAATTTCTGCCTTTTTGCCCGAAAATAATGGGGATGCATACCTTTTTGCCATATAAGGGAAATTTCTTCATTTTTGCTCCAAAATAAGGGGAATTTCTGCCTTTTTGCCTCTAAATAAGTGGAATTTCTGTCTTTTTCCTTAAAAACAAAGGGAATTTCTCTTATTTTTGCCCCAAAATAAGGGAAATATCTGACTTATTACCCTGAAATAAGTGAAATTTCTGCAATTTTGCCCCAAAATGAGAGAAATTTCTGCCTTTTTTCCCTAAAATAAGTGAAATTTCTGAAATTTTGCCACAAAATAAGTGAAATTTCTGCAATTTTACTCCAAAAAACGAGAAATTTCTGGAATTTTGCCCCAAAAATAAGTGGAATTTCTGAGTTTTGCCCCAAAATAAGGAGAATTTCTGACTTTTTGCCACACCATATTGGAAATTTTTGCCTTTTTGCCCCACAATTAGGGGAATTTTTACAATTTTGCTCCAAAATACGGAGAATTTCTGCCTTTTTGCAAGAAAATAATGAGAATGCATATATTTTTGCCATAAAAAGGGAAATGTCTTCATTTTTGCTAAAATATAAGGGGAATTTCTGACTTTTTGCCTCTAAATAAGTGGAATTTCTGTCTTTTTCCCTCAAAACAAAGGAAATTTCTGTCTTTTTTGCCCCAAAATAAGGGGAATTTTTGAGTTATTACCCTTAAATAAGTGAAATTTCTGCAATTTTGCCTCAAAATAAGGGAAATTTCTGCCTTTTTGCCCCCAAATGAGAGGAATTTCAGCCTTTTTACATCAAAATAAGGGGAATTTTTGCATTTTTGCCACAAAATATTAGGAATTTCTGCCTTTTGCCCCAAAATAAGGGAAATTTCTGGAATTTGCCCCAAAATAAGTGGAACTTTTGCAATTTTGCCCCAAAATAAGGGAAATTTCTGGAATTTTGCCCAAATTATGTGGAATTTCTGAGTATTGCCCCAAAATAAAAAGAATTTCTGTCTTTTTGCCCCAACATATAGAGAATTTCTGCATTTTTGCCCCCAATTAAAGAAATTTCTGCAATTTTGCTCCAAAATACAGGGAATTTCTGCATTTTTGCCCAAAAATAAGGGGAATTTCTTACTTATTACCCTGAAATAAGTGAAATTTCTGCAATTTTGCCCCAAAATAAAGGAAATTTCTGCATTTTGCCCTGAAATATATGAAATTTCTGCAATTTTACCCCAAAATATGGTGAATTTCTGCCTTTTTTGCCCCAAAATAATTGGAATTTCTGCCTTTTTGCCCTAATATAAAAAAAAAATTTGCTTTTTTTCTCTGAAATAAGTGAAATTTCTGCAATTTTGCCCCAATATAAGATAAATTTCTGCAATTTTTGACCATAATAAGGGAAATTTCTGCAATTTTACCCCAAAATAAGGGGATTTCTTCCTTTTTGCCCCAAAATAAAGGAAATTTCAGCTTTTTTACCTAAAAATAAGTGAAATTTCTGCAATTTTGCCCCAAATAAGGGAAATTTCTGCAATTTTGCCCCAAAATAAGGTAAATTCCTGCAATTTTGCTCCAAAATAAAGGAAATTTCTGGAATTTTGCCTCAAAATAAAGGGAATTTCTGTTCTTTGGCCCAAAATAAAGGGAATTTCTGCCTTTTGCCCCAAAATTAGGGGAATTTCTGTAATTTTGCTCCAAAATACGGGGAATTTCTGCCTTTTTGCCCAAAAATAATGGGGATGCATACCTTTTTGACATATAAGGGAAATTTCTTCATTTTTGCTCCAAAATAAAGGGAATTTCTGCCTTTTTGCCTCTAAATAAGTGGAATTTCTATCTTTTTCCCTCAAAACAAAGGGAATTTCTCTTATTTTTGCACCAAATTAAGGGAAATATCTGACTTATTACCCTGAAATAAGTGAAATTTCTGCAATTTTGCCCCAAAATAAGGGAAATTTCTGCCTTTTTTCCCTAAAATAAGTGAAATTTCTGAAATTTTGCCTCAAAATAAGTGAAATTTCTGCAATTTTGCCCGAAAATAAGGAAAATTTCTGCTATTTTGCCCC
This sequence comes from Micromys minutus, assembly GCF_963924665.1. Classification (NCBI taxonomy): domain Eukaryota; kingdom Metazoa; phylum Chordata; class Mammalia; order Rodentia; family Muridae; genus Micromys; species Micromys minutus. The sequence continues at coordinate 27,077 of NW_027667569.1, forward strand.
AATGTAAAGGAAATTTCTGCAATTTTGCCCCAAAATAAGAGGAATTTCTGACGGTTTGCTCCCGAAAAAAGGAGATTTTCTGTCTTTTTGCCCCAAAATAAGGAGAATTTCTGCATTTTTGCCCAAAAATTATGAGAATTTCTGCAATTTTGCTTCAAAATACGGGGAATTTCTGCTTTTTATCCCGAAAGTAAAAGGAATGTATACCTTTTGCCACAAAAAAGGAAAATTTCTTCATCTTTGCCCCGAAATAAGAGGAATTTCTGCCTTTTTACCTCAAAATAAAAGAAATTTCGAACTTTTTACCCAAAAATAAACGGAATTTCTGTCTTTTGCCCCAAAATAAAAGGAATTTTTGAATTATGCCCTGAAATAAGTGAAATTTCTCCAATTTTGCCCCAAAATAAAAGAAATTTCTGCTTTTTTGCCACAAAATAAGGGGAATTTCTGTCTTTTTGCCCCAAAATAAGGGAAATTTCTGCCTTTTTGCCCCCAAATAAAAGGAATTTCAGCCTTTTTACCTCAATATAAGAGGAATTTCTTCATTTTTGCCACAAAATATTAAGAATTTCTGCATTTTTGCCACAAAATAAGAAAATTTCTGTTTTTTTCCCCTGAAATAAGTAAAATTTCTGCAATTTTGCCCCAAAATAAGTGAAATTTCTGCAATTTTACTCCAAAATACGGGAAATTTCTGGAATTTTGCCCCAAAATAAGTGGAATTTCTGAGTTTTGCCCCAAAATAAGGAGAATTTCTGTCTTTTTGCCCCACCATATAGGGAATTTCTGCCTTTTTGCCCCACAATTAGGGGAATTTTTGCAATTTTGCTCCAAAATACGGAGAATTTCTGCCTTTTTGCAAGAAAATAATGGGAATGCATATATTTTTGCAATAAAAAGGGAAATTTCTTCATTTTTGCTAAAATATAAGGGGAATTTCTGCCTTTTTGCCCCTAAATAAGTGGAATTTCTGTCTTTTTCCCTCAAAACAAAGGAAATTTCTGTTTTTTTGCCCCAAAATAAGGGGAATTTCTGACTTATTACCCTGAAATAAGTGAAATTTCTGCAATTTTGCCTCAAAATAAGGGAAATTTCTGCCTTTTTGCCCCCAAATAAGGGGAATTTCAAGCTTTTTTACCTCAAAATAAGGGGAATTTTTGCATTTTTGCCACAAAATATTAGGAATTTCTGCCTTTTGCCCCAAAATAAGGGAAATTTCTGGAATTTGCCCTAAAATAAGTGGAATTTTTGCAATTTTGCCCCAAAATAAGGGAAATTTCTGGAATTTTGCCCCAAAATATGTGGAATTTCTGAGTATTGCCCCAAAATAAAAAGAATTTCTATCTTTTTGCCCCAACATATAGAGAATTTCTGCATTTTTGCCCCAAAATTAAAGGAATTTCTTCAATTTTGCTCCAAAATACAGGGAATTTCTGCATTTTTGCCCGAAAATAAGAAGAATGCATATCTTTTTGCCTTAAAAAGGGGAAATTTCTTTATTTTTGCTCCAAAATAAGGGGAATTTTTGCTTTTTGCCTTTAAATAAGTGGAATTTCTGTCTCTTTCCCCAAAACAAAGGGATTTTCTGTGTTTTTTGCACAAAAATAAGGAAAATTTCTGACTTATTACCCTGAAATAAGTGAAATTTCTGCAATTTTGCCCCAAAATAAGGGAATTTTCTGCAATTTTGTTCTAAAATATTGGAAATTTCTAGAATTTTGCCCAAAAATAAGTGGAATTTCTGAGTTTTGCCCCAAAATAAGGAGAATTTCTGTTTTTTTGCCCAAACATATAGGGAATTTCTGCCTTTTTGCCCCACAATTAGGGGAATTTCTGCAATTTTGCTCCAAAATACGAGGAATTTCTGCCTTTTCGCCCGAAAATAAGGGGAATGCATAACTTTTTGCCATAAAAGAGGAAAATTTCTTCATTTTTGCTCCAAAATAAGAAGAATTTCTGTTTTTTTGCCTCTAAATAAGAGGAGTTTCTGTCTTTTTCCCCCAAAACAAAGGGAATTTCTTTTTTTTTGCCCAAAAATAAGGAAAATTTCTGACTAATTACTCTGAAATACGTGAAATTTCTGCAATTTTGCCCCAAATTAGGGGAAATTTCTGCATTTGCTCCCAAATAAGGGGAATTGCAGCCTTTTTACCTCAAAATAAGGGGAATTTCTGCATTTTCGCCACAAAATATTAGGAATTTCTGCAATTTTGCCCCAAAATAAAGGAAATTTCTGCCTTTTTGCCCTGAAATATGTGAAATTTTTGCATATTTACCACAAAATAAGGTGAATTTCTGCAATTTTGCCCAAAAATAAAGGATATTTCTGCCTTTTTGCCCTGAAATATGTGAAATATCTGCAATTTTGCCCCAAAATAAGTGAAATTTCTGCAATTTTGCCCCAAAAGAAGGGAAATTTCTGCAATTTTGCCCCAAAATAAGTGGAATTTCTGTGTTTTGCCCCAAAATAAGGAGAATTTCCGTCTTTTTGCCCCAACATATAGGGAATTTCTTCCTTTTTGCCCCACAATAAGAAAAATTTGTGCAATTTTGCTCCAAAATACGGGGAATTTCTGCCTTTTTGCCCCAAAATAAGGGAAATGCATAACTTTTTGCCATAAAAAAGGGAAATTTCTTCATTTTTGCTCCAAAATAAGGTAAATTTCTGCTTTTGCCTCTAAATAAGTGGAATTTCTGTCTTTTTTTTACAAAACCAAGGGAATTTCTGTCTTTTTTGCCCCAAAATAAGGGAAATTTCTGACTTATTACCCAGAAATATGTGAAATTTCTGCAATTTTACATCAAAATAAGGTGAATTTCTGCCTTTTTGCCCCAAAATAATGGGAATTTCTGTCTTTTTGCCCCAAAATAAAAAAAATTTTTGCTTTTTTCTCTGAAATAAGTGAAATTTCTGCAATTTTGCCCTAAAATAAGGAAAATTTCTGCAATTTTTCCCCATAATAAGAGAAATTTCTACAATTTTATTCTAAAATAAGGGGAATTTCTCCCTTTTTGCCCGAAAATAAAGGAAATTTCAGCTTTTTTACCTAAAAATAAGTGAAATTTCTGCAATTTTGCACCAAATAAGGGAAATTTCTGCAAGTTTACCCCAAAATAAGGTAAATTCCTGCAATTTTGACCCCAAATAAAGGAAATTTCTGGAATTTTGAAACAAAATAAAGGGAATTTCTGATTTTTGCCCCAAAATAAAGGCAATTTTTGCCTTTTGCCCCAAAATTAGAGGAATATCTGCAATTTTGCTCCAAACTATAAGGAATTTCTGCCTTTTTGCCTGAAAATAATGGGAATGCATATCTTTTTGCCATAAAAAGGGAAATTTCTTCATTTTTGCTAAAATATAAGGGGAATTTCTGCCTTTTTACCTCTAAATAAGTGGAATTTCTGTCTTTTTCCTTCAAAACAAAGAAAATTTGTCTTTTTTGCCCCAAAATAAGGGGAATTTCTGACTTATTACCCTGAAATAAGTGAAATTTCTGCAATTTTGCCTCAAAATAAGGGAAATTTCTGCCTTTTTGCCCCCAAATAAGGGGAATTTCAGCCTTTTTACGTCAAAATAAGAAGAATTTTTGCATTTTTGCCACAAAATATTAGGAATTTCTGCCTTTTGCCCCAAAATAAGGGAAATTTCTGGAATTTGCCCCAAAATAAGTGGAATTTTTGATATTTTGCCCCAAAATAAGAGAAATTTCTGGAATTTTGCCCCAAAATATGTGGAATTTCTGAGTATTGCCCCAAAATAAAAAGAATTTCTGTATTTTTGCCCCACCATATAGAGAATTTCTGCATTTTTGCCCCACAATTAAAGGAATTTCTTCAATTTTGCTCCAAAATACAGGGAATTTCTGCATTTTTGCCCGAAAATAAGAAGAATGCATATCTTTTTGCCTTAAAAAAGGGAAATTTCTTTATTTTTGCTCCAAAATAAGGGGAATTTCTGCTTTTTGCCTCTAAATAAGTGGAATTTCTGTCTTTTTCCCCAAAACTAACGGATTTTCTGTGTTTTTTGCACAAAAATAAGGAAAATTTCTGACTTATTACCCTGAAATAAGTGAAATTTCTGCAATTTTGCCCCAAAATAAGGGAAATTTCTGCAATTTTGTTCTAAAATAAGGGAAATTTCTAGAATTTTGCCCAAAAATAAGTGGAATTTCTGAGTTTTGCCCAAAATAAGGAGAATTTCTGTTTTTTTGCCCAAACATATAGGGAATTTCTGCCTTTTTGCCCCACAATTAGGGGAATTTCTGCAATTTTGCTCCAAAATACGAGGAATTTCTGCCTTTTCGCCCGAAAATAAGGGGAATGCATAACTTTTTGCCATAAAAGAGGAAAATTTCTTTATTTTTGCTCCAAAATAAGAAGAATTTCTGTTTTTTTGCCTCTAAATAAGAGGAATTTCTGTCTTTTTCCCCCAAAACAAAGGGAATTTCTGTTTTTTTGCCCCAAAATAAGGAAAATTTCTGACTAATTACTCTGAAATACGTGAAATTTCTGCAACTTTGCCGCAAATTAGGGGAAATTTCTGCATTTGCTCCCAAATAAGGGGAATTGCAGCCTTTTTACCTCAAAATAAGGGGAATTTCTGCATTTTCGCCACAAAATATTAGCAATTTCTGCAATTTTGCCCCAAAATAAAGGAAATTTCTGCCTTTTTGCCCTGAAATACGTGAAATTTCTGCATATTTACCACAAAATAAGGTGAATTTCTGCAATTTTGCCCAATAATAAAGGATATTTCTGCCTTTTTGCCCTGAAATATGTGAAATTTCTGCAAGTTTGCCCCAAAATAAGTGAAATTTCTGCAATTTTGCCCCAAAAGAAGGGAAATTTCTGGAATTTTGCCCTAAAATAAGTGGAATTTCTGTGTTTTGCCCCAAAATAAGGAGAATTTCTAACTTTTTGCCCCAACATATAGAGAATTTCTTCCTTTTTGCCCCACAATAAGAAAAATTTGTGCAATTTTGCTCCAAAATACGGGGAATTTCTGCCTTTTTGCCCCAAAATAAGAGAAATGCATAACTTTTTGCCATAAAAAAGGGAAATTTCTTCATTTTTGCTCCAAAATAAGGTAAATTTCTGCTTTTGCCTGTAAATAAGTGGAATTTCTGTCTTTTTCCTACAAAACCAAGGGAATTTCTGTCTTTTTTGCCCCAAAATAAGGGAAATTTCTTACTTATTACCCAGAAATATGTGAAATTTCTGCAATTTTGCCCCAAAATAAAGGAAATTTCTGCATTTTTGCCCTGAAATATATGAAATTTCTGCAATTTTACCCCAAAATATGGTGAATTTCTGCCTTTTTGCCCCAAAATAATGGGAATTTCTGTTTTTGCCCTAATATAAAAAAAATTTTTGCTTTTTTTCTCTGAAATAAGTGAAATTTCTGCAATTTTGCCCCAATATAAGATAAATTTCTGCAATTTTTCCCCATAATAAGGGAAATTTCTGCAATTTTACCCCAAAATAAGGGGATTTCTTCCTTTTTGCCCCAAAATAAAGGAAATTTCAGCTTTTTTACCTAAAAATAAGTGAAATTTCTGCAATTTTGCACCAGATAAGGGAAATTTCTGCAATTTTGCCCCCAAATAAGGTAAATTCCTGCAATTTTGCTCCAAAATAAAGGAAATTTCTGGAATTTTGCCTCAAAATAAAGGAAATTTCTGTTTTTTGGCCCAAAATAAAGGGAATTTCTGCCTTTTGCCCCAAAATTAGGGGAATTTCTGTATTTTGCTCCAAAATATGGGGAATTTCTGCCTTTTTGCCCGAAAATAATGGGGATGCATACCTATTTGCCATATAAATGAAATTTCTTCATTTTTGCTCCAAAATAAAGTGAATTTCTGCCTTTTGGCCTCTAAATAAGTGGAATTTCTGTCTTTTTCCCTCAAAACAAAGGGAATTTCTCTTATTTTTGCCCCAAAATAAGGGAAATATCTGACTTATTACCCTGAAATAAGTAAAATTTCTGCAATTTTGCCCCAAAATAAGGGAAATTTCTGCCTTTTTTCCCTAAAATAAGTGAAATTTCTGAAATTTTGCCACAAAATAAGTTAAATTTCTGCAATTTTGCCCGAAAATAAGGAAAATTTCTGCTATTTTGCCCCAATGTAAAGGAAATTTCTGCAATTTTGCCCCAAAATAAGGGGAATTTCTGACGGTTTGCCCCGAAAAAAGGAGATTTTCTGTCTTTTTGCCCCAAAATAAGGAGAATTTCTGCATTTTTGCCCAAAAATTATGAGAATTTTTGCAATTTTGCTTCAAAATACGGGGAATTTCTGCTTTTTATCCCGAAAGTAAAAGGAATGTATACCTTTTGCCACCAAAAAAAAATTTCTTCATTTTTGCCCCGAAATAAGAGGAATTTCTGCCTTTTTACCTCAAAATAAAAGAAATTTCGAACTTTTTACCCAAAAATAAACGGAATTTCTGTCTTTTGCCCAAAAATAAAAGAAAATTTTGAATTATGCCCTGAAATAAGTGAAATTTCTGCAATTTTGCCCCAAAATAAAAGAAATTTCTGCTTTTTTGCCACAAAATAAGGGGAATATCTGTCTTTTTGCCCCAAAATAAAGGAAATTTCAGCTTTTTTACCTAAAAATAAGTGAAATTTCTGCAATTTTGCACCAGATAAGGGAAATTTCTGCAATTTTGCCCCCAAATAAGGTAAATTCCTGCAATTTTGCTCCAAAATAAAGGAAATTTCTGGAATTTTGCCTCAAAATAAAGGGAATTTCTGTTTTTTGGCCCAAAATAAAGGGAATTTCTGCCTTTTGCCCCAAAATTAGGGGAATTTCTGTATTTTGCTCCAAAATATGGGGAATTTCTGCCTTTTTGCCCGAAAATAATGGGGATGCATACCTATTTGCCATATAAAGGAAATTTCTTCATTTTTGCTCCAAAATAAAGTGAATTTCTGCCTTTTTGCCTCTAAATAAGTGGAATTTCTGTCTTTTTCCCTCAAAACAAAGGGAATTTCTCTTATTTTTGCCCCAAAATAAGGGAAATATCTGACTTATTACCCTGAAATAAGTAAAATTTCTGCAATTTTGCCCCAAAATAAGGGAAATTTCTGCTTTTTTCCCTAAAATAAGTGAAATTTCTGAAATTTTGCCACAAAATAAGGTAAATTTCTGCAATTTTGCCCGAAAATAAGGAAAATTTCTGCTATTTTGCCCCAATGTAAAGGAAATTTCTGCAATTTTGCCCCAAAATAAGTGGAATTTCTGACGGTTTGCTCCCGAAAAAAGGAGATTTTCTGTCTTTTTGCCCCAAAATAAGGAGAATTTCTGCATTTTTGCCCAAAAATTATGAGAATTTCTGCAATTTTGCTTCAAAATACGGGGAATTTCTGCTTTTTATCCCGAAAGTAAAAGGAATGTATACCTTTTGCCACAAAAAAAAAATTTCTTCATTTTTGCCCCGAAATAATAAGATTTTCTGCCTTTTTACCTCAAAATAAAAGAAATTTCGAACTTTTTACCCAAAAATAAACGGAATTTCTGTCTTTTGCCCAAAAATAAAAGAAAATTTTGAATTATGCCCTGAAATAAGTGAAATTTCTGCAATTTTGCCCCAAAATAAAAGAAATTTCTGCTTTTTTGCCACAAAATAAGGGGAATTTCTGTCTTTTTGCCCCCAAATATGGGAAATTTCGGCCTTTTTGCCCCCAAATAAAAGGAATTTCAGCCTTTTTACCTCAAAATAAAAGGAATTTCTGCATTTTTGCCACAAAATATTAAGAATTTCTGCATTTTTGCCACAAAATAAGAAAATTTCTGTCTTTTTCCCCTGAAATAAGTAAAATTTCTGCAATTTTGCCCCAAAATAAGTGAAATTTCTGCAATTTTGCTCCACAATACGGGAAATTTCTAGAATTTTGCCCGAAAATAAGTGGAATTTCTGAGTTTTGCCCCAAAATAAGGAGAATTTCCGTCTTTTTGCCCCACCATATAGGGAATTTCTGCCATTTTGCCCCACAATTAGGGGAATTTTTGCACTTTTGCTCCAAAATACGGAGAATTTCTGCCTTTTTGCCCGAAAATAATGGGAATGCTTATATTTTTGCCATAAAAAGGGAAATTTCTTCATTTTTGCTAAAATATAAGGGGAATTTCTGAATTTTTGCACCTAAATAAGTGGAATTTCTGTCTTTTTCCCTCAAAACAAAGGAAATTTCTGTCTTTTTGCCCCAAAATAAGGGGAATTTCTGACTTATTACCCCCAAATAAGGGGAATTTCATCCTTTTTACCTCAAAATAAGGGGAATTTTGGCATTTTTGCCACAAAATATTAGGAATTTCTGCCTTTTGCCCTAAAATAAGGGAAATTTCTGGAATTTGCCCCAAAATAAGTGGAATTTTTGCAATTTTGCCCCAAAATAAGGGAAATTTCTGGAATTTTGCCCCAAAATATGTGGAATTTCAGAATATTGCCCCAAAATAAAAAGAATTTCTGTCTTTTTGCCCCAACATATAGAGAATTTCTGTATTTTTGCCTTACAATTAAAGGAATTTCTGCAATTATGCTCCAAAATACAGGGAATTTCTGCATTTTTGCCCGAAAATAAGGAGAATTTCTTACTTATTACCCTGAAATAAGTGAAATTTCTGCAATTTTGCTCCAAAATAAAAGAAATTTCTGCATTTTTGCCCTGAAATATATGAAATTTCTGCAATTTTACCCCTAAATATGGTGAATTACTGCCTTTTTGCCTCAAAATAATGGGAATTTCTGCCTTTTTGCCCCAATATAAAAAAAATTTTTGCCTTTTTTCTCTGAAATAAGTTAAATTTCTGCAATTTTGCCCCAATATAAGGAAAATTTCTGCAATTTTTCCCCATAATAAGGGAAATTTCTTAAATTTTACCCCAAAATAAGGGGATTTCTTCCTTTTTGCCCCAAAATAAAGGAAATTTCAGCTTTTTTACCTAAAAATAAGTGAAAATTTCTGCAATTTTGCACCAAATAAGGGAAATTTCTGCAATTTTGCCTCAAAATAAGGTAAATTCCTGCAATTTTGCTCCAAAATAAAAGAAATTTCTGGAATTTTGCCTCAAAATAAAGGGAAATTCTGTTTTTTGGCCCAAAATAAAGGGAATTTCTGCCTTTTGCCACAAAATTAGAGGAATTTCTGTAATTTTGCTCCCAAATACGGGGAATTTCTGCCTTTTTGCCCGAAAATAATGGGGATGCATACCTTTTTGCCATATAAGGGAAATTTCTTCATTTTTGCTCCAAAATAAGGGGAATTTCTGCCTTTTTGCCTCTAAATAAGTGGAATTTCTTTCTTTTTCCCTCAAAACAAAGGGAATTTCTCTTATTTTTGCCCCAAAATAAGGTAAATATCTGACTTATTACCCTCAAATAAGTGAAATTTCTGCAATTTTGCCCCAAAATAAGAGAAATTTCTGCCTTTTTTCCCTAAAATAAGTGAAATTTCTGAAATTTTGCCCAAAATAAGTGAAATTTCTGCAATTTTGCCCGAAAATAATGAAAATTTCTGCTATTTTGCCCCAATGTAAAGGAAAGTTCTACAGTTTTGCCCCAAAATAAGGGGAATTTCTGACGGTTTGCTCCCGAAAAAGGAGATTTTCTGTCTTTTTGCCCCAAAATAAGGAGAATTTCTGTATTTTTGCCCAAAAATTATGAGAATTTCTGCAATTTTGCTTCAAATATGGGGAATTTCTGCTTTTTATCCCGAAAGTAAAAGGAATGTATACCCTTTGCCACAAAAAAGGAAAATTTCTTCATTTTTGCCCCGAAATAAGAGGAATTTCTGCCTTTTTTCCTCAAAATAAGAGAAATTTCGAACTTTTTACCCAAAAATAAACGGAATTTCTGTCTTTTGCCCCAAAATAAAAGGAATTTTTGAATTATGCCCTGAAATAAGTGAAATTTCTTCAATTTTGCCCTAAAATAAAAGAAATTTCTGCTTTTTTGCCACAAAATAAGGGGAATTTCTGTCTTTTTGCCCCAAAATAAGGGAAATTTCTGCCTTTTTGCCCCCAAATAAAAGGAATTTCATCCTTTTTACCTCAAAATAAGAGGAATTTCTGCATTTTTGCCACAAAATATTAAGAATTTCTGCATTTTTGCCACAAAATAAGAAAATTTCTGTCTTTTTCCCCTGAAATAAGTAAAATTTCTGCAATTTTGCCCCAAAATAAGTGAAATTTCTGCAATTTTACTCCAAAATACGGGAAATTTCTGGAATTTTGCCCCAAAATAAGTGGAATTTCTGAGTTTTGCCCCAAAATAAGGAGAATTTCTGTCTTTTTGCCCCACCATATAGGGAATTTCTGCCTTTTTGCACCACAATTAGGGGAATTTTTGCAATTTTGCTCCAAAATACGGAGAATTTCTGCCTTTTTGCCCGAAAATAATGGGAATGCATATATATTTTCCATAAAAAGGGAAATTTCTTCATTTTTGCTAAAATATAAGGGGAATTCCTGCCTTTTTGCCCCTAAATAAGTGGAATTTCTGTCTTTTTCCCTCAAAACAAAGGAAATTTCTGTCTTTTTGCCCCAAAATAAGGGGAATTTCTGACTTATTACCCTGAAATAAGTGAAATTTCTGCAATTTTGCCTCAAAATAAGGGAAATTTCTGCCTTTTTGCCCCCAAATAAGGGGAATTTCAACCTTTTTACCTCAAAATAAGGGGAATTTTGGCATTTTTGCTACAAAATATTAGGAATTTCTGCCTTTTGCCCCAAAATAAGGGAAATTTCTGGAATTTGCCCCAAAATAAGTGGAATTTTTGCAATTTTGCCCCAAAATAAGGGAAATTTCTGGAATTTTGCCCCAAAATATGTGGAATTTCTGAGTATTGCCCCAAAATAAAAAGAATTTCTGTCTTTTTGCCCCAACATATAGAGAATTTCTGCATTTTTGCCCCACAATTAAAGAAATTTCTGCAATTTTGCTCCAAAATACAGGGAATTTCTGCATTTTTGCCCGAAAATAAGGGGAATTTCTTACTTATTACCCTGAAATAAGTGAAATTTCTGCAATTTTGCCCCAATATAAAGGAAATTTCTGCATTTTTGCCCTGAAATACATGAAATTTCTGCAATTTTACCTCAAAATATGGTGAATTTCTGCCTTTTAGCCCCAAAATAATGGGAATTTCTGCCTTTTTGCCCTAATATAAAAAAAATTTTTGCTTTTTTTCTCTGAAATAAGTGAAATTTCTGCAATTTTGCCCCAATATAAGATAAATTTCTGCAATTTTTCGCCATAATAAGGGAAATTTCTGCAATTTTACCCCAAAATAAGGGGATTTCTTCCTTTTTGCCCCAAAATAAAGGAAATTTCAGCTTTTTTACCTAAAAATAAGTGAAATTTCTGCAATTTTGCACCAAATGAGGGAAATTTCTGCAATTTTGCCCCCAAATAAGGTAAATTCCTGCAATTTTGCTCCAAAATAAAGGAAATTTCTGGAATTTTGCCTCAAAATAAAGGGAATTTCTGTTCTTTGGCCCAAAATAAAGGGAATTTCTGCCTTTTGCCCCAAAATTAGGGGAATTTCTGTAATTTTGCTCCAAAATACGGGGAATTTCTGCCTTTTTGCCCGAAAATAATGGGGATGCATACCTTTTTGCCATATAAGGGAAATTTCTTCATTTTTGCTCCAAAATAAGGGGAATTTCTGCCTTTTTGCCTCTAAACAAAGGGAATTTCTCTTATTTTTGCCCCAAAACAAGGGAAATATCTGACTTATTACCCTGAAATAAGTGAAATTTCTGCAATTTTGCCCCAAAATAAGGGAAATTTCTGCCTTTTTTCCCTAAAATAAGTGAAATTTCTGAAATTTTGCCACAAAATAATTGAAATTTCTGCAATTTTGCCCGAAAATAAGGAAAATTTCTGCTATTTTGCCCCAATGTAAAGGAAATTTCTGCAATTTTGCCCCAAAATAAGAGGAATTTCTGACGGTTTGCTCCCGAAAAAAGGAGATTTTCTGTCTTTTTGCCCCAAAATAAGGAGAATTTCTGCATTTTTGACCAAAAATTATGAGAATTTCTGCAATTTTGCTTCAAAATACGGGGAATTTCTGTTTTTTATCCCGAAAGTAAAAGGAATGTATACCTTTTGCTACAAAAAAGGAAAATTTCTTCATTTTTGCCCCGAAATAAGAGGAATTTCTGCCTTTTTACCTCAAAATAAAAGAAATTTCGAACTTTTAACCCAAAAATAAACGGAATTTCTGTCTTTTGCCCCAAAATAAAAGGAATTTTTGAATTATGCCCTGAAATAAGTGAAATTTCTGCAATTTTGCCCCAAAATAAAAGAAATTTCTGCTTTTTTGCCACAAAATAAGGGGAATTTCTCTCTTTTTGCCCCAAAATAAGGGAAATTTCTGCCTTTTTGCCCCCCAATAAAAGGAATTTCAGCCTTTTTACCTCAAAATAAGAGGAATTTCTGCATTTTTGCCACAAAATATTAAGAATTTCTGCATTTTTGCCACAAAATAAGAAAATTTCTGTCTTTTTCCCCTGAAATAAGTAAAATTTCTGCAATTTTGCCCCAAAATAAATGAAATTTCTGCAATTTTACTCCAAAATACGGGAAATTTCTGGAATTTTGCCCCAAAATAAGTGGAATTTCTGAGTTTTGCCCCAAAATAAGGAGAATTTCTGTCTTTTTGCCCCACCATATAGGGAATTTCTGCCTTTTTGCCCCACAATTAGGGGAATTTTTGCAATTTTGCTCCAAAATACAGAGAATTTCTGCCTTTTTGCCCGAAAATAATGGGAATGCATATATTTTTGCAATAAAAAGGGAAATTTCTTCATTTTTGCTAAAATATAAGGGGAATTTCTGACTTTTTACCCCTAAATAAGTGGAATTTCTGTCTTTTTCCCTCAAAACAAAGGAAATTTCTTTCTTTTTTTCCCCAAAATAAGGGGAATTTCTGACTTATTACCCTGAAATAAGTGAAATTTCTGCAATTTTGCCTCAAAATAAGCGAAATTTCTGCCTTTTTACCCCAAATAAGGGGAATTTCAGCCTTTTTACCTCAAAATAAGGGGAATTTTTGCATTTTTGCCACAAAATATTAGGAATTTCTGCCTTTTTCCCCAAAATAAGGGAAATTTCTGGAATTTGCCCCAAAATAAGTGGAATTTTTGCAATTTTGCCTAAAAATAAGGGAAATTTCTGGAATTTTGCCCCAAAATATGTGGAATTTCTGAGTATTGCCCCAAAATAAAAAGAATTTCTGTCTTTTTGCCCCACAATTAAAGGAATATCTTAAATTTTGCTCCAAAATACAGGGAATTTCTGCATTTTTGCCCGAAAAAAAAAAGAATGCATATCTTTTTGCCTTAAAAAAGGTAAATTTCTTTATTTTTGCTCCAAAATAAAAGGAATTTCTGCTTTTTGCCTCTAAATAAGTGGAATTTCTGTCTTTTTCCCCAAAACAAAGGGATTTTCTGTGTTTTTTGCACAAAAATAAGGAAAATTTCTGACTTATTACCCTGAAATAAGTGAAATTTCTGCAATTTTGCCCCAAAATAAGGGAAATTTTTGCCTTTTTGCCCCCAAATAAGGGTTTTTCAGCCTTTTTACCTCAAAATAAGGGACATTTCTGCATGTTTGCCACAAAATATTAGGAATTTCTGCCTTTTTGCCCCAAAATAAGGAAAATTTCTGCCTTTTTTTCTGAAATAAGTGAAATTTCTGCAATTTTGCCCCAAAATAAGTGAAATTTCTGCAATTTTGTTCTAAAATAAGGGAAATTTCTAGAATTTTGCCCAAAAATAAGTGGAATTTCTGAGTTTTGCCACAAAATAAGGAGAATTTCTGTTTTTTTGCCCAAACATATATGGAATTTCTGCCTTTTTGCCCCACAATTAGGGGAATTTCTGCAATTTTGCTCCAAAATACGAGGAATTTCTGCCTTTTCGCCCGAAAATAAGGGGAATGCATAACTTTTTGCATAAAAGAGGAAAATTTCTTCATTTTTGCTCCAAAATAAGAAGAATTTCTGTTTTTTTGCCTCTAAATAAGAGGAATTTCTGTCTTTTTCCCCCAAAACAAAGGGAATTTCTGTTTTTTTGCCCCAAAATAAGGAAAATTTCTGACTAATTACTCTGAAATACGTGAACTTTCTGCAATTTTGCCCCAAATTAGGGGAAATTTCTGCATTTGCTCCCAAATAAGGGGAATTGCAGCCTTTTTACCTCAAAATAAGGGGAATTTCTGCATTTTCGCCACAAAATATTAGCAATTTCTGCAATTTTGCCCCAAAATAAAGGAAATTTCTGCCTTTTTGCCCTGAAATATGTGAAATTTCTGCATATTTACCACAAAATAAGGTGAATTTCTGCAATTTTGCCAAAAATAAAGGATATTTCTGCCTTTTTGCCCTGAAATATGTGAAATTTCTGCAATTTTGCCCCAAAATAAGTGAAATTTCTGCAATTTTGCCCCAAAATAAGGGAAATTTCTGGAATTTTGCCCCAAAATAAGTGGAATTTCTAACTTTTTGCCCCAACATATAGAGAATTTCTTCCTTTTTGCCCCACAATAAGAAAAATTTGTGCAATTTTGCTCCAAAATACGGGGAATTTCTTCCTTTTTGCCCCAAAATAAGGGAAATGCATAACTTTTTGCCATAAAAAAGGGAAATTTCTTCATTTTTGTTCCAAAATAAGGTAAATTTCTGCTTTTGCCTCTAAATAAGTGGAATTTCTGTATTTTCCTACAAAACCAAGGGAATTTCTGTCTTTTTTGCCCCAAAATAAGGGAAATTTCTGACTTTTTACCCAGAAATATGTGAAATTTCTGCAATTTTACATCAAAATAAGGTGAATTTCTGCCTTTTTGCCCCAAAATAATGGGAATTTCTGTCTTTTTGCCCCAAAATAAGAAAAATTTTTGCTTTTTTCTCTGAAATAAGTGAAATTTCTGCAATTTTGCCCTAAAATAAGGAAAATTTCTGCAATTTTTCCCCATAATAATAGAAATTTCTACAATTTTATTCTAAAATAAGGGGAATTTCTCCCTTTTTGCCCGAAAATAAAGGAAATTTCAGCTTTTTTACCTAAAAATAAGGGAAATTTCTGCAATTTTGCCCCAAAATAAGGTAAATTCCTGCAATTTTGCCCCCAAATAAAGGAAATTTCTGGAATTTTGAAACAAAATAAAGGGAATTTCTGATTTTTGCCCCAAAATAAAGGCAATTTTTGCCTTTTGCCCCAAAATTAGAGGAATATCTGCAATTTTGCTCCAAAATATGGGGAATTTCTGCCTTTTTGCCTGAAAATAATGGGAATGCATATCTTTTTGCCATAAAAAGGGAAATTTCTTCATTTTTGCTAAAATATAAGGGGAATTTCTGACTTTTTGCCTCTAAATAAGTGGAATTTCTGTCTTTTCCTTCAAAACAAAGGAAATTTCTGTCTTTTTTGCCCCAAAATAAGGGGAATTTCTGACTTATTACCCTGAAATAAGTGAAATTTCTGCAATTTTGCCTCAAAATAAGGGAAATTTCTGCCTTTTTGCCCCCAAATAAAGGGAATTTCAGCCTTTTTACCTCAAAATAAGGGGAATTTCTGCCTTTTTGCCACAAAATATTAGGAATTTCTGCCTTTTTGCCGTAAAATAAAGGAAATTTCTGGAATTTTGCCCCAAAATAAGTGGAATTTTTGCAATTTTGCCCCAAAATAAGAAAAATTTCTGGAATTTTGCCCCAAAATAAGTGGATTTTCTGAGTATTTCCCCAAAATAAAAAGAATTTCTGTCTTTTTGCCCCAACATATAGAGAATTTCTGCATTTTTGCCCCACAATTAAAGGAATTTCTACAATTTTGCTCCAAAATACAGGGAATTTCTGCATTTTTGCCCGAAAATAAGAAGAATACATTTTTGCCTTAAAAAAGGGAAATTTCTTTATTTTTGCTCCAAAATAAGGGGAATTTCTGCTTTTTGCCTGAAAATAATGGGAATGCATATCTTTTTGCCATAAAAAGGGAAATTTCTTCATTTTTGCTAAAATATAAGGGGAATTTCTGCTTTTTGCCTCTAAAAAAATGGAATTTCTGTCTTTTTCTCCCAAAACAAAGGGATTTTCTGTGTTTTTTGCAAAAAAATAAGGAAATTTTCTGACTTATTACCATGAAATATGTGAAATTTCTGCAATTTTGTCCCAAAATAATAAAATTTCTGCATTTTTGCTCCCAAATAAGGGTTTTTCAGCCCTTTTACCTCAAAATAAGGGAAATTTCTGCATGTTTGCCACAAAATATTAGGAATTTCTGCCTTTTTGCCCCAAAATAAGAAAAATTTCTGGCTTTTTTTTCTGAAATAAGTGAAATTTCTGCAATTTTTCCACAAATTATGTGAAATTTCTGCAATTTTGCCCCAAAATAAGGGGAATTTCTGGAATTTTGCCCAAAAATAAGTGGAATTTCTGAGTTTTGCCCCAAAATAAGGAGAATTTCTGTCTTTTTGCCTCACCATATAGGGAATTTCTGCCTTGTTGCCCCACAATTAGGGGAATTTCTGCAATTTTGCTCCAAAATACGAGGAATTTCTGCCTTTTCGCCTAAAAATAAGGGGAATGCATAACTTTTTGCCATAAAAGAGGAAAATTTCTTCATTTTTGCCCCAAAATAAGAAGAATTTCTGTTTTCTTGCCTCTAAATAAGTGGAATTTCTGTCTTTTTCCCCAAAAACAAAGGGAATTTCTGGGTTTTTTTGCCCCAAAATAAGGGGAATTTTTGACTAATTACCCTGAAATACGTGAAATTTCTGCAATTTTGCCCCAAATTAAGGGAAATTTCTGCCTTTTTGCTCCCAAATAAAAGGAATTTCAGCATTTTTACCTCAAAATAAGGGGAATTTCTGCATTTTCGCCACAAAATAATAGGAATTTCTGCAATTTTGCCCCAAAATAAAGGAAATTTCTGCCTTTATGCCCTGAAATATGTGAAATTTCTGCAATTTTACCCCAAAATAAGGTGAATTTCTGCAATTTTGCCCCAAAATAAAGGATATTTCTGCCTTTTTGCCCTGAAATATGTGAAATTTCTGAAATTTTGCCCCAAAATAAGTGAAATTTATGCAATTTTGCCCTAAAATAAGAAAAATTTCTGGAATTTTGCCCCAAAATAAGTGGAATTTCTGAGTTTTGCCCCAAAATAAAAAAAATTTCTATCTGTTTGCCCCAACATATAGGGAATTTCTGCCTTTTTGCCCCACAATTAGGGGAATTTGTGCAATTTTGCTCCAAAATACGGGGAATTTCTGCCTTTTTGCCCCCCAAAAAAAGGAATGCATAACTTTTTGCCATAAAAAAAGAAAATTTCTTCATTTTTTGCTCCAAAATAAGGGGAATTTCTGCCTTTTTGCCTCTAAATAAGTGGAATTTCTGTCTTTTTCCTACAAAACCAAGGGAATTTCTGTCTTTTTTGCCCCAAAATAAGGGAAATTTCTGACTTATTACCCAGAAATATGTGAAATTTCTGCAATTTTACCCCATAATAAGGTTAATTTCTGCCTTTTTGCCCCAAAATAATGGAAATTTCTGCATTTTGGTCCAAAATTAGAAAAATTTTTGCATTTTTCTCTGAAATAAGTGAAATTTCTGCAATTTTGCCCTAAAATAAGGAAAATTTCTGCAATTTTTCCCCATAATAAGAGAAATTTCTACAATTTTACCCCAAAATAAGGAGAATTTCTCCCTTTTTGCCCGAAAATAAAGGAAATTTCAGCCTTTTTACCTAAAAATAAGTGAAATTTCTGCAATTTTGAACCAAATAAGGGAAATTTCTGCAATTTTGCCCCAAAATAAGGTAAATTCCTGCAATTTTGCCCCCAAATAAATGAAATTATTGAATTTTTGCCACAAAATAAAGGAAAATTCTGATTTTTGCCCCAAAATAAAGGGAATTTCTGCCTTTTGCCCCAAAATTAGGGGAATTTCTGCAATTTTGCTCCAAAATATGGGGAATTTCTGACTTTTTGCCCGAAAATAATGGGAATGCATATCTTTTTGCCATAAAAAGGGAAATTTCTTCATTTTTGCTAAAATATAAGGGGAATTTCTGAATTTTTGCCTCTAAATAAGTGGAATTTCTGTCTTTTCCTTCAAAACAAAGGAAATTTCTGTCTTTTTTGCCCCAAAATAAGGGGAATTTCTGACTTATTACCCTGAAATAAGTGAAATTTCTTCAATTTTGCCTCAGAAAAAGGGAAATTTCAGCCTTCTTGCCCCCAAATAAGGGGAATTTCAGCCTTTTTACCTATAATAAGAGGAATTTCTGCATTTTTGCCACAAAATATTAGGAATTTCTGCCTTTTTGCCCCAAAATAAGGGAAATTTCTGGAATTTTGCCCCAAAATAAGTGGAATTTTTGCAATTTTGCCCCAAAATAAGAAAAATTTCTGGAATTTTGCTCCAAAATAAGTGGAATTTCTGAGTATTGCCCAAAAATAAAAAGAATTTTTATATTTTTGCCCCAACATATAGAGAATTTCTGCATTTTTGACCCACAATTAAAGGAATTTCTACAATTTTGCTCCAAAATACAGGGAATTTCTGCATTTTCGCCCAAAAATAAGAAGAATGCATAGCTTTATGCCTTAAATAAAGGAATTTTTTTTATTTTTTCTCCAAAATAAGGGGAATTTCTGCTTTTTGCCTCTAAATAAATGGAATTTCTTTCTTTTTCCCCCAAAACAATAGGATTTTCTGTGTTTTTTGCACAAAAATAAGGAAAATTTCTGTCTTATTACCCTGAAATAAGTGAAATTTCTGCAATTTTGCCCCAAAATAAGGGAAATTTCTGCCTTTTTGCCCCCAAATAAGGGTTTTTCAGCCTTTTTACTTCAAAATAAGGGAAATTTCTGCATGTTTGCCACAAAATATTAGGAATTTCTGCCTTTTTGCCCCAAAATAAGGAAAATTTCTGCATTTTTTTCTGAAATAAGTGAAATTTCTGAAATTTTGCCCCAAAATAAGTGAAATTTCTGCAATTTTGCCCCAAAATAAGGGAAATTTCTGGAATTTTGCCCCAAAATAAGTGGAATTTCTGAGTTTTGCCCCAAAATAAGGAGAATTTCTGTCTTTTTGCCCAAACATATAGGGAATTTCTGCCTTTTTGCCCCACAATTAGGGGAATTTCTGCAATTCTGTTCCAAAATACGAGGAATTTCTGCCTTTTCGCCCGAAAATAAGGGGAATGCATAACTTTTTGCCATAAAAGAGGAAAATTTCTTTATTTTTGCTCCAAAATAAGAACAATTTCTGTTTTTTTGCCTCTAAATAAGTGGAATTTCTGTCTTTTTTCCCCAAAACAAAGGGAATTTCTGTATTTTTTGCCCCAAAATAAGGGGAATTTCTGACTAATTACCCTGAAATACGTGAAATTTCTGCAATTTTGCCCCAAATTAAGGGAAATTTCTGCCTTTTTGCTCCCAAATAAGGGAAATTTCAGACTTTTTACCTAAAAATAAGGGGAATTTCTGCATTTTCGCGACAAAATATTAGAAATTTCTGCAATTTTCCCCAACATAAAGGAAATTTCTGCCTTTTTGCCCTGAAATATGTGAAATTTCTGCAATTTTACCCCAAAATAAGGTGAATTTCTGCTTTTGCCCCAAAATAATGGGAATTTCTGCCTTTTTGCCCTAAAATAGGAAAAATTTTTGCTTTTTTTCTCTGAAATAAGTGAAATTTCTGCAATTTTGCCCTAAAATAAGTGAAATTTCTGAATTTTTCCCCATAATAAAGGAAATTTCTGCAATATTGCCCCAAAATAAGGGGAATTTCTCCCTTTTTGCAACAAAATAAAGGAAATTTCAGCCTTTTTACCTGAAAATAAGTGAAATTTCTGCAATTTTGCCCCAAATAAAGGAAATTTCTGCAATTTTACCCCAAAATCAGGTAAATTCCTGCAATTTTGCCCCAAAATAATGGAAATTTCTGGAATTTTGCCCCAAAATAAGGGGAATTTCTGATTTTTGCCTCAAAAGAAAAAGAATTTCTAACTTTTGCCCCAAAATTAGGGGAATTTCTGCAATTTTGCTCTAAAATACGGAGAATTTCTGCCTTTTTGCCTGAAAATAATGGGAATGCATACCTTTTTGCCATAAAAAGTAAAATTTCTTAATTTTTGCTCCAAAATAAGAGGAATTTCTGCCTTTTTGCCTCTAAATAATTGGAATTTCTGTCTTTTTCCCCCAAAACAAAGGGAATTTCTGGTTTTTTTTGCCCCAAAATAAGGGGAATTTCTGACTTATTATCCTGAAATAAGTGAAATTTCTGCAATTTTGCCCCAAAATAAGGGAAATTTCTGCAATTTTGCCCCAATGTAAAGGAAATTTGTGCAACTTTGCCCCAAAATAAGGGGAATTTCTGACTGTTTGCTCTCGAAAAAAGGAGATTTCTTGTTTTTTGCCCCAAAATAAGGAGAATTTCTGCCTTTTTCCCGAAAATTATGAAAATTTCTGCAATTTTGCTTCAAAATACGGTGAATTTCTACTTTTTATCACGAAAGTAAGGGGAATGTATACCTTTTCCCACAAAAAGACAAATTTCTTCATTTTTGCCCCAAAATAAGAGGAATTTCTGCCTTTTTACCTCAAAATAAGTGAAATTTCTGCCTTTTTACCCCAAAATAAACAGAATTTCTGTCTTTTTTGCCCCAAAATAAAAGGAATTTCTGAATTATGCCCTGAAGTAAGTGAAATTTTTGCAATTTTGCCCCAAAATAAAAGAAATTTCTGCCTTTTTGCCACAAAATAAGGGGAATTTCTGTCTTTTTGCCCCAAAATAAGGGAAATTTCTGCCTTTTTGCCCCCAAATAAGGGGAATTTCAGCCTTTTTACCACAAAATAAGGGGAATTTCTGCATTTTTGCCCCAAAATAAGGAAAATTTCTGCTTTTTTTCCCTGAACTAAGTGAAATTTCTGCAATTTAGCCTCAAAATAATGAAACATCTGCCATTTTACCCCAAAATAAGGGAAATTTCTGGAATTTTGCCCGAAAATAAGGGGAATTTCTGAGTTTTGCCCCAAAATAAAAAGAATTTCTGTCGAATTTCTGCTTTTTTGCCTCTAAATATGTGGAATTTCTGTCTTTTTCCCCCAAAACAAAGGGAATTTCTGTCTTTTTTGCCCCAAAATAAGGGGAATTTCTGACTTATTACCCTGAAATAAGTGAAATTTCTGGAATTTTGCCCCAAAAAGGGTAATTTTTGACTTTTTGTCCCCAAATAAGGGGAATTTCAGCCTTTTTACCTCAAAATAAGGAGAATTTCTGCATTTTTGCCACAAAATATTAGGAATTTCTGCATTTTTGCTCCAAAATAAAGAAAATTTCTGCCTTTTTTCCCTGAAATAAGTGAATTTTCTTCAATTTTGCCCCAAAATAAGTGAAATTTCTGCAATTTTGCCCCAAAATCAGGGAAATTTTTGGAATTTTGCCCCAAAATAAGTGGAATTTCTGAGTTTTGCCCCAAAATTAGGAGAATTTCTGTCTTTTTGCCCCACAATTAGGGGAATTTCAGCAATTTTGCTCCAAAATATGGAAAATTTCTGCTTTTTAGCATGAAAATAAGAAGAATGCATACCTTTTTGCCATAAAAAAGGGAAATTTCTTCATATTTGCTCCAAAATAGGAAGAATTTCTGCATTTTTGCCTCTAAATAAGTGGAATTTCTGTCTTTTTCCTCCAAAACAAAGGGAATTTCTGTCTTTTTTGCCCAAAAATAAGGAAAATTTCTGACTTATTACCATGAAATAAGTGAAATTTCTGCAATTTTGCCCCAAAATAAGGAAAATTTCTGCTTTTTGCCCCCCAAAAAAATGGAATTTCAGCCTTTTACCTCTAAATAAGGGGAATTTCTGCATTTTTGCCACAAAATATTAGGAATTTCTCACTTTTGCCCCAAAATAAAGAAAATTTCTGGTTTTTTTCCCTGAAATAAGTGAAGTTTCTGCAATTGTGCCCCAAAATAAGTGAAATTTCTGCAATTTTGCCCCAAAATAATGGAAATTTCTGGAATTTTACTCCAAATAAGTGGAATTTCTGAGTTTTGCCCCAAAATAAGGAGAATTTCTGTCTTTTTGCCCCACAATTAGGGGAATTTCTGCAATTTTGCTCCAAAATATAAAGAATTTCTTCCTTTTTGCCCAAAAATAAGAAGAATGCATACCTTTTTGCAATAAAAAAAGGAAATTTCTTCATTTTTGCTCTAAAATAAGGGGAATTTCTGCCTTTTTGCCTCTAAATATGTGGAATTTCTGTCTTTTTCTCCCTAAACAAAGGGAATTTCTGTCTTTTTTGCCCCAAAATAAGTGGAATTTCTGAGTTTTGCCCAAAAATAAAAAGAATATCTGTCTTTTTGCCCCAACATGTAGAGAATTTCTGCCTTTTTGCCCCACAATTAGGGGAATTTCTCCAATTTTGCTCCAAAATATGGGGAATTTCTGCTTTTTAGCCTGAAATAAGAAGAATGCATAACTTTTTGCCTTAAAAAAAGGAAATTTCTTCATTTTTGCTCTAAAATAAAGGGAATTTCTGCATTTTGGCCTCTAAATAAGTGCAATTTCTGTCTTTTTCCCCCAAAACAAAGGGAATTTCTGTCTTTTGTGCCCCAAAATAAGAAAAATGTCTGACTTATTACCCAGAAATAAGTAAAATTTCTGCAATTTTGCCCCAAAATAAGGGAAATTTCTGCATTTTTGCCACCAAATAAGGGGAATTTCAGCCTTTTTACCTCAAAATAAAGGGAATTTCTGCATTTTTGCTCCAAAATATTGGAAAATTCTGCCTTTTTTGCCCTAAAATAAGAAAAATTTCTGCAATTTTGTACCAAAATAAAAGAAATTTCTGCCTTTTTGCCCCCAAATAAGAAAATTTCTGCTTTTTTTCTGAAATAAGTCAAATTTCTTCAATTTTGCCCCCCCAAAAAAGGGAAATTTCTGGAATTTTGCCCCAAAATAAGTGGAATTTCTGAGTTTTGCCACAAAATAAGAAGAATTTCTGTCTTTTTGCCCAAACATATAGGGAATTTCTGCCTTTTTGCCCCACAATTAGGGGAATTTCTGCAATTTTGCTCCAAAATACGGGGAATTTCTGCCTTTTGCTTGTAAATAAGAAGAATGCATACCTTTTGCCATAAAAAAGGGAAATTTCTTCATTTTTGCTCCAAAATAAGGGGCATTTCTGCTTTTTTGCCTCTAAATAAGTGGAATTTCTGTCTTTTCCCCCAAAACAAAGGGAATTTCTGTCTTTTTGCCCCAAGATAAGGAAAATTTCTGATTTATTACCCTGAAATAAGTGAAATATCTGCAATTTTGCCCCAAAATAAGGGAAATTTCTGCCTTTGCTCCCAAATAACGGGAATTTCAGCCTTTTTACCTCAAAATAAGGGGAATTCCTGCATTTTTGCCACAAAATATTAGGAATTTCTGCCTTTTTGCCCCAAAATAAGAAAATTTCTGCTTTTTTTCCCTGAAATAAGTGAAACTTCTGCAATTTTGCCCCAAAATAATTGAAATTTCTGCAATTTTGCCCCAAAATAAAAGAAATTTCTGGAACTTTGCCCCAAAATAAGTGGAATTTCTGAGTTTTGCCTCAAAATAAGAAGAATTTCTGTCTTTTTGCCCCAACATATAGAGAATTTCTGCCTTTTTGCCCCACAATTAGGGGAATTTTTGCAATTTTGCTCCAAAATACGGGGAATTTCTGCTTTTTAGCCTGAAAATAAGAAGAATGCATACCTTTTTGCCATAAAAAAAGAAATTTCTTCATTTTTGCTCTAAAATAGGGGGAATTTCTGCATTTTTGCCTGTAAATAATCGGAATTTCTGTCTTTTTCCCTTAAAACAAAGGGAATTTCTGTCTTTTTGCCCCAAAATAAGGAAAATGTCTGACTTATTACCCTGAAATAAGTGAAATTTCTGCAATATTGCCCCAAAATAAGGGAAATTTCTGCCTTTTGTCCACCAAATAAGGGGAATTTCAGCCTTTTTACCTTAAAATAAGGGGAATTTCTGCATTTTTGCACCAAAATATGGGAAATTTCTGCCTTTTTTCCCCAAAATAAGAAAAATTTCTTCAATTTTGTACCAAAATATAAGAAATTTCTTCCTTTCTGCCTTAAAATACGAAAATTTCTGCTTTTTTTCTGAAATAAGTCAAATTTCTGGAATTTTGCACCAAAATAAGGGAAATTTCTGGAATTTTGTCCCAAATTAATTGGAATTTCTGAGTTTTGCCCCAAAATAAAAAGAATATCTGTCTTTTTGAACCAACATATAAGAAATTTCTGCCTTTTTGCCCCACAATTTGGGGAATTTCTGCAATTTTGCGCCAAAATACGGGGAATTTATGCCTCTTTGCCCAAAAATAAAAAGAATGAATACATTTTGCCATAAAAAAGGGAAATTTCTTCATTTTGCTCCAAAATAAGGGGAATTTCTGCTTTTTTGCCTCTAAATAAGTGGAATTTCTGTATTTTCCCCGAAAACAAAGGGAATTTCTGTCTTTTTTGCCCCAAAATAAGGAAAATTTCTGACTTATTACCCTGAAATAAGTGAAATTTCTGCAATTTTGCCCCAAAATAAGGGAAATTTCTGCCTTTTGCCCCCAAATAAGGGGAATTTCAGCCTTTTTACTTCAAAATAAAGGAATTTCTGCATTTTTGCCACAAAATATTAGGAATTTCTGCCTTTTTCTCTCAAAATAAGAACATTTCTGCTTTTTTCCCCTGAAATAAGTGAAATTTCTGCAATTTTGCCCCAAAATATGGGAAATTTCTGGAACTTTGCCCCAAAATAAGTGGAATTTCTGAGTTTTGTCCCAAAATAAAGAGAATATCTGTATTTTTGCCCCAACATATGGGGAATTTCTGCCTTTTTGCCCCACAATTAGGAGAATTTCTGCAATTTTGCCCCAAAATACCGGGAATTTCTGCCTTTTTGCCCGAAAATAAGAAGAATGCATACCTTTTTGCCATAAAAAAAAAATTTTCTTCACTTTTTCCCCCTAAATTAGGGGAATTTCAGTCTTTTTACCTCAAAATAAGGGCAATTTCTGCATTTTTGCCAAAAAATTTTAGGAATTTCTGCCTTTTTGCCCCAAAATAAGGAAAATTTCTGCCTTTTTTCCCTGAAATAAGTGAAATTTCTGCAATTTTGCCCCAAAATAAGTGAAATTTCTGAGTTTTGCCCCAAAATAAAGAGAATTTCTCTCTTTTAGCCCCAACATATAGGGAATTTCTGCCTTTTTGCCCCACAATTAGGGGAATTTCTGCAATTTTGCTAAAAATACGGGAATTTCTGCTTTTTAGCCTGAAATAAGAAGAATGCATACCTTTTTGCCTTAAAAAAGGGAAATTTCTTCATTTTTGCTCTAAAATAAAGGGAATTTCTGCATTTTTGCCTCTAAATAAGTGCAATTTCTGTCTTTTTCCCCCAAAACAAAGGGGATTTCTGTCTTTGTGCCCCCAAATAAGTAAAATGTCTGACTTATTACCCAGAAATAAGTAAAATTTCTGCAATTTTGCCCCAAAATAAGGGAAATTTCTGCATTTTTGCCACCAAATAAGGGGAATTTCAGCCTTTTTACCTCAAAATAAGGGGAATTTCTGAATTTTTGACTCAAAATATTGGAAATTTCTGCCTTTTTGCCCCAAAATAAGAAAAATTTCTGCAATTTTGTACCAAAATAAAAGAAATTTCTGCCTTTTTGCTCCAAAATAAGAAAATTTCTGCTTTTTTTTTCTGAAATAAGTCAAATATCTTCAATTTTGCCCCAAAAAAAGGGAAATTTCTGGAATTTTGCCCCAAAAAAAGTGGAATTTCTGAGTTTTGCCAAAAATAAGGAGAATTTCTGTCTTTTTGCCCCAACATATAGGGAATTTCTGCCTTTTTGCCCCACAATTAGGGGAATTTCTGATATTTTGTTCCAAAATACGGGGAATTTCTGCCTTTTTGCCCCACAATTAGGGGAATTTCTGTAATTTTGCTCCAAAATATAGAGAATTTCTGGCTTTTTGCCCAAAAATAAGAAGAATGCATACATTTTTGCCATAAAAAAAAATTTCTTCATTTTTGCACCCAAATAATTGGAATTTCAGCATTTTTACCTCAAAATAAAAAGAATTTCTGCATTTTTGCCACAAAATTTTAGGAATTTTTGCATTTTTGCCCCAAAATAAGGAAAATTTCTGCCTTTTTTCCCTGAAATAAGTGAAATTTCTGCAATTTTGCCCCAAAATAAGTGAAATTTCTGCAATTTTGCCCCAAAATAAGGGTAATTTCTGGAATTTTGCCCCAAATAAGTGGAATTTCTGAGTTTTGCCCCAAAATAAAGAGAATTTCTGTCTTTTTGCCTCAACATTTAGGGAATTTCTTCCTTTTTGCCCCACAATTGGGGGAATTTCTTCAATTTTGCTCCAAAGTAGGGGGAATTTCTGCCTTTTTGCCCGCAAATAAGAATGCATAACTTTTTGCCATAAAAAAGGGAAATTTCTTCATTTTTGCTACAAAAAAAGGGGAATTTCTGCTTTTTATCCTCTAAATAAGTGGAATTTCTGTCTTTTTCCCCCAAAACAAAGGGAATTTCTGTCTTTTTTGCCCCAAAATAAGGAAAATTTCTGACTTATTACCCTGAAATAAGTGAAATTTCTGCAATTTTGCCCCAAAATAAGGGAAATTTCTGCCTTTTTGCCCCCAAATAAGGGGAATTTCAGGCTTTTTACCTCATAATAAAGGGAATTTCTGCATTTTTGCCACAAAATAAGGAAAATTTCTGCCTTTTTGCCCCAAAATAAGGAAAATTTCTGCCTTTTTTCCCTGAAATAAGTGAAATTTCTGCAATTTTGCCCCAAAATAAGAGAAATTTCGGCAATTTTGCACCAAAATAAGGGAAATTTCTGGAATTTTACCCCAAATAAGTGGAATTGCTGAGTTTTGCCCCAAAATAAGGAGAATTTCTGTCTTTTTGCCCCAACATATAGAGAATTTCTCCATTTTTGCTTCACAATTAGGGGAATTTCTGCAATTTGGCTCCAAAATATTAGGAATTTCTGCCTTTTTGCCCGAAAATAAGAAGAATGCATACTTTTTGCCATAAAAAAGGGAAATTTCTTCATTTTTGCTCCAAAATAAGGGGAATTTCTGCTTTTTTCCCTTTAAATAAGTGGAATTTCTGTCTTTTTCCCCCAAAACAAAGAAAATTTCTGTCTTTTTTGCCCCAAAATAAGGAAAATTTCTGACTTATTACCCTGAAATAAGTGAAATTTCTGCAATTTTGCCCCAAAATAAGGGAAATTTCTGCTTTTTGCCCCCAAATAAGGGAATTTCAGCTTTTTTACCTCAAAATATGAAGAATTTCTGTATTTTTGCCACAAAATATTAGGAATTTCTGTTTTATTTCCCTGAAATAAGGGAAATTTCTGCAATTTTGCCCCAAAATAATTTAAATTTCTGCAATTTTGCCCCAAAATAAGTGGAATTTCTGAGTTTTGCCCCAAAATAACGAAAATTTCTGTCTTTTTGCCCCAATATATAGGGAATTTCTGCCTTTTTGCCCCACAATTTGGGGAATTTCTGCTATTTTACTCCAAAATACAGGGAATTTCTGCCTTTTTACCCGAAATAAGAAGAATGCATACCTTTTTGCCATAAAAAAGAGAAATTTCTTCATTTTTGCCCGAAAATAAGAGGAATTTCTGCCTTTTTACGTCAAAATAAGTTAAATTTCTGTCTTTTTACCCAAAAATAAACGGAATTTCTGTCTTTTTGCCCCAAAATAAAAGGAATTTTTGAATTATGCCCTGAAATAAGTGAAATTTCTGCAATTTTGCCCCAAAATAAGGAAAATTTCTGCTTTTTTGCCCCCAAATAAGGGGAATTTCAGCCTTTTTACCTCAAAATAAGGTGAATTTCTGCATTTTTGCCACAAAATATTAGGAATTTCTGCATTTTTGCTCCAAAATAAGTAAAATTTCTGCTTTTTTCCCTGAAATAAATGAAATTTCTGAAATTTTGCCCCAAAATAAGTGAAATTTCTGCAATTTTGCCCCAAAATAAGTGGAATTTCTGAGTTTTGCCCAAAAATAAAAAGAATATCTGTCTTTTTGCCCCAACATGTAGAGAATTTCTGCCTTTTTGCCCCACAATTAGGGGAATTTCTCCAATTTTGCTCCAAAATATGGGGAATTTCTGCTTTTTAGCCTGAAATAAGAAGAATGCATAACTTTTTGCCTTAAAAAAAGGAAATTTCTTCATTTTTGCTCTAAAATAAAGGGAATTTCTGCATTTTGGCCTCTAAATAAGTGCAATTTCTGTCTTTTTCCCCCAAAACAAAGGGAATTTCTGTCTTTTGTGCCCCAAAATAAGAAAAATGTCTGACTTATTACCCAGAAATAAGTAAAATTTCTGCAATTTTGCCCCAAAATAAGGGAAATTTCTGCATTTTTGCCACCAAATAAGGGGAATTTCAGCCTTTTTACCTCAAAATAAAGGGAATTTCTGCATTTTTGCTCCAAAATATTGGAAAATTCTGCCTTTTTTGCCCTAAAATAAGAAAAATTTCTGCAATTTTGTACCAAAATAAAAGAAATTTCTGCCTTTTTGCCCCCAAATAAGAAAATTTCTGCTTTTTTTCTGAAATAAGTCAAATTTCTTCAATTTTGCCCCCCCAAAAAAGGGAAATTTCTGGAATTTTGCCCCAAAATAAGTGGAATTTCTGAGTTTTGCCACAAAATAAGAAGAATTTCTGTCTTTTTGCCCAAACATATAGGGAATTTCTGCCTTTTTGCCCCACAATTAGGGGAATTTCTGCAATTTTGCTCCAAAATACGGGGAATTTCTGCCTTTTGCTTGTAAATAAGAAGAATGCATACCTTTTGCCATAAAAAAGGGAAATTTCTTCATTTTTGCTCCAAAATAAGGGGCATTTCTGCTTTTTTGCCTCTAAATAAGTGGAATTTCTGTCTTTTCCCCCAAAACAAAGGGAATTTCTGTCTTTTTGCCCCAAGATAAGGAAAATTTCTGATTTATTACCCTGAAATAAGTGAAATATCTGCAATTTTGCCCCAAAATAAGGGAAATTTCTGCCTTTGCTCCCAAATAACGGGAATTTCAGCCTTTTTACCTCAAAATAAGGGGAATTCCTGCATTTTTGCCACAAAATATTAGGAATTTCTGCCTTTTTGCCCCAAAATAAGAAAATTTCTGCTTTTTTTCCCTGAAATAAGTGAAACTTCTGCAATTTTGCCCCAAAATAATTGAAATTTCTGCAATTTTGCCCCAAAATAAAAGAAATTTCTGGAACTTTGCCCCAAAATAAGTGGAATTTCTGAGTTTTGCCTCAAAATAAGAAGAATTTCTGTCTTTTTGCCCCAACATATAGAGAATTTCTGCCTTTTTGCCCCACAATTAGGGGAATTTTTGCAATTTTGCTCCAAAATACGGGGAATTTCTGCTTTTTAGCCTGAAAATAAGAAGAATGCATACCTTTTTGCCATAAAAAAAGAAATTTCTTCATTTTTGCTCTAAAATAGGGGGAATTTCTGCATTTTTGCCTGTAAATAATCGGAATTTCTGTCTTTTTCCCTTAAAACAAAGGGAATTTCTGTCTTTTTGCCCCAAAATAAGGAAAATGTCTGACTTATTACCCTGAAATAAGTGAAATTTCTGCAATATTGCCCCAAAATAAGGGAAATTTCTGCCTTTTGTCCACCAAATAAGGGGAATTTCAGCCTTTTTACCTTAAAATAAGGGGAATTTCTGCATTTTTGCACCAAAATATGGGAAATTTCTGCCTTTTTTCCCCAAAATAAGAAAAATTTCTTCAATTTTGTACCAAAATATAAGAAATTTCTTCCTTTCTGCCTTAAAATACGAAAATTTCTGCTTTTTTTCTGAAATAAGTCAAATTTCTGGAATTTTGCACCAAAATAAGGGAAATTTCTGGAATTTTGTCCCAAATTAATTGGAATTTCTGAGTTTTGCCCCAAAATAAAAAGAATATCTGTCTTTTTGAACCAACATATAAGAAATTTCTGCCTTTTTGCCCCACAATTTGGGGAATTTCTGCAATTTTGCGCCAAAATACGGGGAATTTATGCCTCTTTGCCCAAAAATAAAAAGAATGAATACATTTTGCCATAAAAAAGGGAAATTTCTTCATTTTGCTCCAAAATAAGGGGAATTTCTGCTTTTTTGCCTCTAAATAAGTGGAATTTCTGTATTTTCCCCGAAAACAAAGGGAATTTCTGTCTTTTTTGCCCCAAAATAAGGAAAATTTCTGACTTATTACCCTGAAATAAGTGAAATTTCTGCAATTTTGCCCCAAAATAAGGGAAATTTCTGCCTTTTGCCCCCAAATAAGGGGAATTTCAGCCTTTTTACTTCAAAATAAAGGAATTTCTGCATTTTTGCCACAAAATATTAGGAATTTCTGCCTTTTTCTCTCAAAATAAGAACATTTCTGCTTTTTTCCCCTGAAATAAGTGAAATTTCTGCAATTTTGCCCCAAAATATGGGAAATTTCTGGAACTTTGCCCCAAAATAAGTGGAATTTCTGAGTTTTGTCCCAAAATAAAGAGAATATCTGTATTTTTGCCCCAACATATGGGGAATTTCTGCCTTTTTGCCCCACAATTAGGAGAATTTCTGCAATTTTGCCCCAAAATACCGGGAATTTCTGCCTTTTTGCCCGAAAATAAGAAGAATGCATACCTTTTTGCCATAAAAAAAAAATTTTCTTCACTTTTTCCCCCTAAATTAGGGGAATTTCAGTCTTTTTACCTCAAAATAAGGGCAATTTCTGCATTTTTGCCAAAAAATTTTAGGAATTTCTGCCTTTTTGCCCCAAAATAAGGAAAATTTCTGCCTTTTTTCCCTGAAATAAGTGAAATTTCTGCAATTTTGCCCCAAAATAAGTGAAATTTCTGAGTTTTGCCCCAAAATAAAGAGAATTTCTCTCTTTTAGCCCCAACATATAGGGAATTTCTGCCTTTTTGCCCCACAATTAGGGGAATTTCTGCAATTTTGCTAAAAATACGGGAATTTCTGCTTTTTAGCCTGAAATAAGAAGAATGCATACCTTTTTGCCTTAAAAAAGGGAAATTTCTTCATTTTTGCTCTAAAATAAAGGGAATTTCTGCATTTTTGCCTCTAAATAAGTGCAATTTCTGTCTTTTTCCCCCAAAACAAAGGGGATTTCTGTCTTTTGTGCCCCCAAATAAGTAAAATGTCTGACTTATTACCCAGAAATAAGTAAAATTTCTGCAATTTTGCCCCAAAATAAGGGAAATTTCTGCATTTTTGCCACCAAATAAGGGGAATTTCAGCCTTTTTACCTCAAAATAAGGGGAATTTCTGAATTTTTGACTCAAAATATTGGAAATTTCTGCCTTTTTGCCCCAAAATAAGAAAAATTTCTGCAATTTTGTACCAAAATAAAAGAAATTTCTGCCTTTTTGCTCCAAAATAAGAAAATTTCTGCTTTTTTTTTCTGAAATAAGTCAAATATCTTCAATTTTGCCCCAAAAAAAGGGAAATTTCTGGAATTTTGCCCCAAAAAAAGTGGAATTTCTGAGTTTTGCCAAAAATAAGGAGAATTTCTGTCTTTTTGCCCCAACATATAGGGAATTTCTGCCTTTTTGCCCCACAATTAGGGGAATTTCTGATATTTTGTTCCAAAATACGGGGAATTTCTGCCTTTTTGCCCCACAATTAGGGGAATTTCTGTAATTTTGCTCCAAAATATAGAGAATTTCTGGCTTTTTGCCCAAAAATAAGAAGAATGCATACATTTTTGCCATAAAAAAAAATTTCTTCATTTTTGCACCCAAATAATTGGAATTTCAGCATTTTTGCCTCAAAATAAAAAGAATTTCTGCATTTTTGCCACAAAATTTTAGGAATTTTTGCATTTTTGCCCCAAAATAAGGAAAATTTCTGCCTTTTTTCCCTGAAATAAGTGAAATTTCTGCAATTTTGCCCCAAAATAAGTGAAATTTCTGCAATTTTGCCCCAAAATAAGGGTAATTTCTGGAATTTTGCCCCAAATAAGTGGAATTTCTGAGTTTTGCCCCAAAATAAAGAGAATTTCTGTCTTTTTGCCTCAACATTTAGGGAATTTCTTCCTTTTTGCCCCACAATTGGGGGAATTTCTACAATTTTGCTCCAAAGTAGGGGGAATTTCTGCCTTTTTGCCCGCAAATAAGAATGCATAACTTTTTGCCATAAAAAAGGGAAATTTCTTCATTTTTGCTACAAAAAAAGGGGAATTTCTGCTTTTTATCCTCTAAATAAGTGGAATTTCTGTCTTTTTCCCCCAAAACAAAGGGAATTTCTGTCTTTTTTGCCCCAAAATAAGGAAAATTTCTGACTTATTACCCTGAAATAAGTGAAATTTCTGCAATTTTGCCCCAAAATAAGGGAAATTTCTGCCTTTTTGCCCCCAAATAAGGGGAATTTCAGGCTTTTTACCTCATAATAAAGGGAATTTCTGCATTTTTGCCACAAAATAAGGAAAATTTCTGCCTTTTTGCCCCAAAATAAGGAAAATTTCTGCCTTTTTTCCCTGAAATAAGTGAAATTTCTGCAATTTTGCCCCAAAATAAGAGAAATTTCGGCAATTTTGCACCAAAATAAGGGAAATTTCTGGAATTTTACCCCAAATAAGTGGAATTGCTGAGTTTTGCCCCAAAATAAGGAGAATTTCTGTCTTTTTGCCCCAACATATAGAGAATTTCTCCATTTTTGCTTCACAATTAGGGGAATTTCTGCAATTTGGCTCCAAAATATTAGGAATTTCTGCCTTTTTGCCCGAAAATAAGAAGAATGCATACTTTTTGCCATAAAAAAGGGAAATTTCTTCATTTTTGCTCCAAAATAAGGGGAATTTCTGCTTTTTTCCCTTTAAATAAGTGGAATTTCTGTCTTTTTCCCCCAAAACAAAGAAAATTTCTGTCTTTTTTGCCCCAAAATAAGGAAAATTTCTGACTTATTACCCTGAAATAAGTGAAATTTCTGCAATTTTGCCCCAAAATAAGGGAAATTTCTGCTTTTTGCCCCCAAATAAGGGAATTTCAGCTTTTTTACCTCAAAATATGAAGAATTTCTGTATTTTTGCCACAAAATATTAGGAATTTCTGTTTTATTTCCCTGAAATAAGGGAAATTTCTGCAATTTTGCCCCAAAATAATTTAAATTTCTGCAATTTTGCCCCAAAATAAGTGGAATTTCTGAGTTTTGCCCCAAAATAACGAAAATTTCTGTCTTTTTGCCCCAATATATAGGGAATTTCTGCCTTTTTGCCCCACAATTTGGGGAATTTCTGCTATTTTACTCCAAAATACAGGGAATTTCTGCCTTTTTACCTGAAATAAGAAGAATGCATACCTTTTTGCCATAAAAAAGAGAAATTTCTTCATTTTTGCCCGAAAATAAGAGGAATTTCTGCCTTTTTACGTCAAAATAAGTTAAATTTCTGTCTTTTTACCCAAAAATAAACGGAATTTCTGTCTTTTTGCCCCAAAATAAAAGGAATTTTTGAATTATGCCCTGAAATAAGTGAAATTTCTGCAATTTTGCCCCAAAATAAGGAAAATTTCTGCTTTTTTGCCCCCAAATAAGGGGTATTTCAGCCTTTTTACCTCAAAATAAGGTGAATTTCTGCATTTTTGCCACAAAATATTAGGAATTTCTGCATTTTTGCTCCAAAATAAGTAAAATTTCTGCTTTTTTCCCTGAAATAAATGAAATTTCTGAAATTTTGCCCCAAAATAAGTGAAATTTCTGCAATTTTGCCCCAAAATAAGTGGAATTTCTGAGTTTTGCCCAAAAATAAAAAGAATATCTGTTTTTTGCCCCAACATATAGGGAATTTCTGCCTTTTTGCTCCACAAATAGGGAAATTTCTGCAATTTTGCTCCAAAAAACGGGGAATTTCGGCTTTTTAGCCTGAAATAAGAAGAATGCATACCTTTTTGACATAAAAAAGGGAAATTTCTTCATTTTGCTCTAAAATAAAGGGAATTTCTGCATTTTTACCTCTAAATAAGTGCAATTTCTGTTTTTCCCCAAAAACAAAGGGAATTTCTGTCTTTTGTGCCCCAAGATAAGAAAAATGTCTGACTTATTACCCAGAAATAAGTAAAATTTCTGCAATTTTGCCCCAAAATAAGGGAAATTTCTGCCTTTTTGCCCCAAAATAAGAAAAATTTCTGCAATTTTGTACCAAAATATAAGAAATTTCTGCCTTTTTGCCCCCAAATAAGAAAATTTCTGCTCTTTTTCTGAAATAAGTCAAATTTCTTCAATTTTGCCCCCAAAAAAGGGAAATTTCTGGAATTTTTCCCCAAAATAAGTGGAATTTCTGAGTTTTGCCCCAAAAAAAGGAGAATTTCTGTCTTTTTGCCCCAACATATAGGGAATTTCTGCCTTTTTGCCGCACAATTAGGGGAATTTCTGCAATTTTGCTCCAAAATACGGGGAATTTCTGCCTTTTTGCCCGTAAATAAGAAGAATGCATACCTTTTGCCATAAAAAAGGGAAATTTCTTCATTTCTGCTCGAAAATAAGGGTAATTTCTCCTTTTTTTGCCTCTAAATAAGTGGAATTTCGGTCTTTTCCCCCAAAACAAAGGGAATTTCTGTCTTTTTGCCCCAAGATAAGGAAAATTTCTAATTTATTACCCTGAAAAAAGTGAAATATCTGCACTTTTGCCCCAAAATAAGGGAAATTTCTGCCTTTGCTCCCAAATAAGGGGAATTTCAGCCTTTTTACCTCAAAATAAGGGGAATTCCTGCATTTTTGCCACAAAATATTAGGAATTTCTTCCTTTTTGCCCCAAAATAAGAAAATTTCTGCTTTTTTTCCCTGAAATAAGTGAAACTCCTGCAATTTTGCCCCAAATTAAGTGAAATTTCTGCAATTTTGCCCCAAAATAAGAGAAATTTCTGGAACTTTGCCCCAAAATAAGTGGAATTTCTGAGTTTTGCCCCAAAATAAGGAGAATTTCTGTCTTTTTGCCCCAACATATAGAGAATTTCTGCCTTTTTGCCCCACAATTAGGGGAATTTCTGCAATTTTGCTCCAAAATACGGGGAATTTCTGCTTTTTAGCATGAAAATAAGAAGACTGCATACCTTTTTGACATAAAAAAAAGAAATTTCTTCATTTTTGCTCTAAAATAGGGGGAATTTCTGCATTTTTGCCTGTAAATACTTGGAATTTCTGTCTTTTTCCCCAAATACAAAAGGAATTTCTGTCTTTTTTGCCACAAAATAAGGAAAATATCTGACTTATTACCCAGAAATAAGTAAAATTTCTGCAATTTTGCCCCAAAATAAGGGAAATTTCTGCATTTTTGCCCCCAAATAAGGGGAATTTCAGCCTTTTTACCTCAAAATAAGGGAAATTTCTGCATTTTTGCCATAAAATATGGGAAATTTCTGCCTTTTTTCCCCAAAATAAGAAAAATTTCTTCAATTTTGTACCAAAATATAAGAAATTTCTTCCTTTCTGCCCGAAAATACGAAAATTTCTGCTTTTTTTCTGAAATAAGTCAAATTTCTGGAATTTTGCACCAAAATAAGGGAAATTTCTGGAATTTTGCCCCAAAATAATTGGAATTTCTGAGTTTTGCCCCAAAATAAAAAGAATATCTGTCTTTGTGCCCCAACATATAAGGAATTTGTGCCTTTTTGCCCCACAATTAGGGGAATTTCTGCAATTTTTCGCCAAAATACGGGGAATTTATGCCTTTTTGCCCAAAAATAAAAAGAATGAATACATTTTGCCATAAAAAAGGGAAATTTCTTCATTTTTGCTCCAAAATAAGAGTAATTTCTGCTTTTTTGCCTCTAAATAAGTGGAATTTCTGTATTTTCCCTGAAAACAAAGGGAATTTCTGTCTTTTTTTCCCCAAAATAAGGAAAATTTCTGACTTATTACCCTGAAATAAGTGAAATTTCTGCAATTTTGCCCCAAAATAAGGGAAATTTCTGCCTTTTTGCCCCCAAATAAGGGGAATTTCAGCCTTTTTAACCCAAAATAAAGGAATTTCTGCATTTTTGCTACAAAATATTGGGAATTTCTGCTTTTTCTCTCAAAATAAGATAATTTCTGCTTTTTTTCCCTGAAATAATTGAAATTTCTGCAATTTTGCCCCAAAATATGGGAAATTTCTGGAACTTTGCCCCAAAATAAGTGGAATTTCTGAGTTTTGTCCCAAAATAAAGAGAATTTCTGTCTTTTTGCCCCAACATATAGGGAATTTCTGCCTTTTTGCCCCACTATTAGGAGAATTTCTGCAATTTTGCCCCAAAATACCGGGAATTTCTGCCTTTTTGCCCGAAAATAAGAAGAATGCATACCCTTTTGCCATATAAAAGGGAAATTTGTTCACTTTTTCCCCCTAAATTAGGGGAATTTCAGCCTTTTTACCTCAATATAAGGGAAATTTCTGCTTTTTTGCCCCAAAATAAGGAAAATTTCTGCATTTTTTCCCGGAAATAACTGAAATTTATGCAATTTTGCCCCAAAATAAGTGGAATTTTTGAGTTTTGCCCCCAAATAAAGAGAATTTCTGTCTTTTTGCCCCAACATATAGGGAATTTCTGCCTTTTTGCCCCACAATTAGGGGAATTTCTGCAATTTTGCTTCAAAATATGGGGAATTTCTGCTTTTTAGCCTGAAAATAAGAAGAATGCATACCTTTTTGCCATAAAAAAGGGAAATTTCTTCATTTTTGCTCTAAAATAGGGGGAATATCTGCATTTTTGCCTCTAAATAAGTGGAATTTCTCTCTTTTTCCCCCAAAACAAAGAGAATTTCTGTCTTTTTTGCCCCAAAATAAGAAAAATGTCTGACTTCTTACCCTGAAATAAGTGAAATTTCTGCAATTTTGCCCCAAAATAAAAAAAATTTCTGCCTTTTTGCCCAGAAAAAAGAGGACTTTCAGCCTTTTTACCTCAAAATAAGGGGAATTTCTGCATTTTTGCCCCAAAATATGAGAAATTTCTGCCATTTTGCTCCAAAATAAGGGGAATTTCTTCATTTTTGCCCCAAAATATACAAAATTTCTGCCTTTTTGCCCCAAAATAAGAAAAAATTCAGCAATTTTTTACCAAAATAAAAAAATTTCTGCCTTTTTGCCCCAAAATAAGAAAATTTCTGCTTTTTTTTCTGAAATAAGTGAAATTTCTGCAATTTTGCCCCAAAATAAGTGAAATTTCTGCAATTTTGCCCCCAAATAAGGGAAATTTTTGGAATTTTGCCCCAAAATAAGTTGAATTTCTGAGTTTTGCCCCAAAATAAAAAGAATTTCTGTCTTTTTGCCCCAACATATAGGGAATTTCTGCATTTTTGCCCCACAATTGGGGTAATTTCTGCAATTTTGCTCCAAAATAGGGGGAATTTCTGCCTTTTTGCCCGAAAATATAAAGAATGCATAACATTTTGCCATAAAAAAGGGAAATTTCTTCATTTTTGCTCCAAAATAAGGGGAATTTCTTCATTTTTCCCTCTAAATAAGTGGGATTTCTGTCTTTTTTCCCCAAAACAAAGGGAATTTCTGTCTTTTGTGCCCCAAAATAAGGAAAATTTCTGACTTATTACCCTGAAATAAGTGAAATTTCTGCAATTTTGTCCCAAAATAAGGGAAATTTCTGCTTTTTGCCCCCAAAAATGGAATTTCAGCCTTTTACCTCAAAATAAAGGGAATTTCTGCATTTTTGACACAAAATATTAGGAATTTCTAACTTTTGCACCAAAATAAAGAAAATTTCTGCCTTTTTTCCCTGAAATAAGTGAAGTTTCTGCAATTGTGCCCCAAAATAAGTGAAATTTTTGCAATTTTGCCCCAAAATAAGGGAAATTTCTGGAATTTTGCTCCAAATAAATGGAATTTCTGAGTTTTGCACCAAAATAAGGAGAATTTCTGTCTTTTTGCCCATAATATAGGGAATTTCTGCCTTTTTGCCCCACAATTAGGGAAATTTCTGCAATTTTGCTCCAAAATATAAGGAATTTCTTCCTTTTTGCCCGAAAATAAGAAGAATGCATACCTTTTTGCAATAAAAAAAGAAAATTTCTTCATTTTTGCTCTAAAATAGGGGGAATTTCTGCTTTTTTGCCTCTAAATATGTGGAATTTCTGTCTTTTTCCCCCAAAACAAAGGGAATTTCTGTATTTTTTGCCCCAAAATAAGGGGAATTTCTGACTTATTACCCTGAAATAAGTGAAATTTCTGCAATTTTTCCCCAAAATAAGGGAAATTTCTGCCTTTTTGCCCCCAAATAAGGGGAATTTCAGCCTTTTTACCTCAAAATAAGGTGAATTTCTGCAATTTTGCCCCAAAATAAGTGAAATTTCTGCAATTTTGCCCCAAAATAAGTGGAATTTCTGACTTTTGCCTAAAAATAAAAAAAATATCTGTCTTTTTACCCCAACATATAGGGAATTTCTGCCTTTTTGCCCCAAAATTAGGGGAATTTCTGCAATTTTGCTCCATAATACGGGGAATTTCTGCTTTTTAGCCTGAAATAAGAAGAATGCATACCTTTTTGCCATAAAAAAGTGAAATTTCTTCATTTTTGCTCTAAAATAAAGGAAATTTCTGCATTTTTGCCTCTACATAAGTGCAATTTCTGTCTTTTTCCCCCAAAACAAAGGGAATTTCTGTCTTTTGTGCCCCAAAGTAAGGAAAATGTCTTACTTATTACCCAGAAATAAGTAAAATTTCTGCAATTTTGCCAAAAAATAAGGGAAATTTCTGCATTTTTGCCACCAAATAAGGGGAATTTCAGCCTTTTTACCTCAAAATAAGGGGAATTTCTGCATTTTTGCCCCAAAATATTGGAAATTTCTGCCTTTTTCCCCAAAAAAGGATAAATTTCTGCAATTTTGTACCAAAATAAAAGAAATTTCAGCCTTTTTGCCCCCAAATAAGAAAATTTCTGCTTTTTTTCTGAAACGAGTCAAATTTCTTCAACTTTGCCCCCAAAAAAGGGAAATTTCTGGAATTTTGCCCCAAAATAAGTGGATTTTCTGAGTTTTGCCCCAAAATAATGAGAATTTCTGTTTTTTGCCCCAACATATAGATAATTTCTGCCTCTTTGCCCCACAATTAGGGGAATTTCTGCAATTTTGCTCCAAAATACGGGGAATTTCTGCCTTTTTGCCCGTAAATAAGAAGAATGCATACCTTTTGCCATAAAAAAGGGAAATTTCTTCATTTTTGCTCCAAAATAAGAGGAATTTCTGCTTTTTTGCCTCTAAATAAGTGGAATTTTTTCTTTTCCCCAAAAACAAAGGGAATTTCTGTCTTTTTGCCCCAAGATAAGGGAAATTTCTTATTTATTACTCTGAAATAAGTGAAATTTCTGCAATTTTGCCCCAAAAGAAGGGAAATTTCTGCCTTTGCTCTCAAATAAGGGGAATTTCAGGATTTTTACCTCAAAAATAAGGGGAATTTCTGCATTTTTGCCACAAAATATTAGGAATTTCTGCCTTTTTGTCCCAAAATAAGAAAATTTCTGCTTTTTTTCCCTGAAATAAGTGAAACTTCTGCAATTTTGCCCGAAAATAAGTGAAATTTCTGCAATTTTGCCCCAAAATAAGTGGAATTTCTGGAACTTTGCCCCAAAATAAGTGGAATTTCTGAGTTTTGCCCCAAAATAAGGAGAAATTCTGTCTTTTTGCCCCAACATATAGGGAATTTCTGCCTTTTTGCCCCACAATTAGGGGAATTTCTGCAATTTTGCTCCAAAATACGGGGAATTTCTGCTTTTTAGCCTGAAAGTAAGAAGAATGCATACCTTTTTGCCATAAAAAAAAGAAATTTCTTCATTTTTCTCTAAAATAGGGGGAATTTCTGCATTTTTGCTTGTAAATAATTGGAATTTCTGTCTTTTTCCCTCAAAACAAAGGGAATTTCTG
This sequence comes from Micromys minutus, assembly GCF_963924665.1. Taxonomy (NCBI): domain Eukaryota; kingdom Metazoa; phylum Chordata; class Mammalia; order Rodentia; family Muridae; genus Micromys; species Micromys minutus. Next base: position 67,019 of record NW_027667569.1, read on the forward strand.
TCTTTTTTGCCCCAAAATAAGGAAAATGTCTGACTTATTACCCTGAAATAAGTGAAATTTCTGCAATATTGCCCCAAAATAAGGGAAATTTCTGCCTTTTTGCCCAAAAATGAGGGGAATTTCAGCCTTTTTACCTCAAAATAAGGGGAATTTCTTCATTTCTGCCCCAAAATATGGGAAATTTCTGCCTTTTTTCCCCAAAATAAGAAAAATTTCTTCAATTTTGTACCAAAATAAAAGATATTTCTCCCTTTTTGCCTGAAAATAAAAAAACTTCTGCTTTTTTTCTGAAATAAGTCAAATTTCTGGAATTTTGCACCAAAATAAAAGAAATTTCTGGAATTTTGCCCCAAAATAATTGGAATTTCTGAGTTTTGCCCCAAAATAAAAAGAATATCTGTCTTTTTGCCCCAACATATAAGGAATTTCTGCCTTTTAGCCCCACAATTTGGGGAATTTCTGCAATTTTGTGCCAAAATACGGGGAATTTATGCCTTTTTGCCCAAAAATAAAAGGAATGAATACATTTTGCCATACAAAAGGGAAATTTCTTCATTTTTGCTCCAAAATAAGGTTATTTCTGCTTTTTTGCCTCTAAATAAGTGGAATTTCTGTATTTTCCCTGAAAACAAAGGGAATTTCTGTCTTTTTTGCCCCAAAATAAGGAAAATTTCTGACTTATTACCCTGAAATAAGTGAAATTTCTGCAATTTTGCCCCAAAATAAGGGAAATTTCTACATTTTTTCCCCCAAATAAGGGGAATTATAGCCTTTTTAACCCAAAATAAAGGAATTTCTGCATTTTTGCCACAAAATATTAGGAATTTCTGGATTTTTGCCCCAAAATAAGGAAAATTTCTGCCTTTTTTCCTTGAAATAAGTGAAATTTCTGCAATTTTGCCCCAAAATAAATGGAATTTCTGAGTTTTGCCCCAAAATAAGGAAAATTTCTCTCTTTTTGCCCCAACATATAGGGAATTTCTGCTTTTGCCCCACAATTAGGGGAATTTCTGCAATTTTGCTACAAAATACAAGGAAATTCTGATTTTTAGCCTGAAAATAAGAAGAATGCATACCTTTTTGCCATAAAAAAGGGAAATTTCTTCATTTTTGCTCTAAAATAGGGAGAATATCTACATTTTTGCCTCTAAATAAGTGGAATTTCTGTCTTTTTTGCCCCAAAATAAGAAAAATGTCTGACTTATTAACCTGAAATAAGTGAAATATCTGCAATTTTGCCCCAAAATAAAGAAAATTTCTGCTTTTTTTGCCTTGAAAAAAGGGGAATTTCAGCCTTTTTACCTCAAAATAAGGGGAATTTCTGCATTTTTGCCCCAAACTATGAGAAATTTCTGCCATTTTGCCCCAAAATAAGGGGAATTTCTGCATTTTTGCCCCAAAATATACAAAATTTCTGCCTTTTTGCTTCAAAATAAGACAAAATTCAGCAATTTTTTACCAAAATAAAAGAAATTTCTGCCTTCTTGCCCCAAAATAAGAAAATTTCTGCTTTTTTTTCTGAAATAAGTGAAATTTCTGCAATTTTGCCCCAAAATAATTAAAATTTCTGCAATTTTGCCCCCAAATAAGGAAACTTTCTGGAATTCTGCCCCAAAATAAGTTCAATTTCTGAGTTTTGCCCCAAAATAAAAAGAATTTCTATCTTTTTGCCCCAACATATAGGAAATTTCTGCCTTTTTGCCCCACAATTAGGGTAATTTCTGCAATTTTGCTCCAAAATAAGGGGAATTTCTGCCTTTTTGCCCGAAAATATAAAGAATGCATAACATTTTGCCATAAAAAAGGGAAATTTCTTCATTTTTGCTCCAAAATAAGGGGAATTTCTGCATTTTTCCCTCTAAACAAGTGGAATTTCTGTCTTTTTTCCCCAAAACAAATGGAATCTGACTTTTTTGCCCCAAAATAAGGAAAATTTCTGACTTATTACCCTGAAATAAGTGAAATTTCTGCAATTTTGCCCCAAAATAAGGGAAATTTCTGCTTTTTGCCCCCAAAAATGGAATTTCAGCCTTTTACCTCAAAATAAGCGGAATTTCTGCATTTTTGCCACAAAATATTAGGAATTTCTAACTTTTGCCCCAAAATAAAGAAAATTTCTGCCTTTTTTCCCTGAAATAAGTGAAGTTTCTGCAATTGTGCCCCAAAATAAGTGAAATTTTTGCAATTTTACCCCAAAATAAGGGAAATTTCTGGAATTTTGCTCCAAATAAGTGGAATTTCTGAGTTTTGCCCCAAAATAAGGAGAATTTCTGTCTTTTTGCCCATAATATAAAGAATTTCTGCTTTTTGCCCCACAATTAGGGGAATTTCTGCAATTTTGCTCCAAAATATAAGGAATTTCTTCTTTTTGCCCGAAAATAAGAAGAATCCATACCTTTTTGCAATAAAAAAAGGAAATTTCTTCATTTTTGCTCTAAAATAAGGGGAATTTCTGCTTTTTTGCCTCTAAATATGTGGAATTTCTGTCTTTTTCCCCCAAAACAAAGTGAATTTCTGTCTTTTTTGCCCCAAAATAAGGGGAATTTCTGACTTATTACCCTGAAATAAGTGAAATTTCTGCAATTTTCCCCAAAATAAGAGAAATTTTTTCCTTTTTGCCCCCAAATAAGGGGAATTTCAGCCTTTTTACCTCAAAATAAGGTGAATTTCTGCATTTTTGCCACAAAATATTAGGAATTTCTGCATTTTTGCTCCAAAATAAGGATAATTTCTGCCTTTTTTCCCTGAAATAAATGAAATTTCTGCAATTTTGCCCCAAAATAAGTGAAATTTCTGCAATTTTGCCCCAAAATAAGTGGAATTCCTGACTTTTGCCCAAAAATAAAAAAAATATCTGTTTTTTGCCCCAACATATAGGGAATTTCTGCCTTTTTGCCCCAAAATTAGGGGAATTTCTGCAATTTTGCTCCAAAATACGGGGAATTTTTGCTTTTTAGCCTGAAATAAGAAGAATGCATACCTTTTTGCCATAAAAAAGGGAAATTTCTTCATTTTTGCTCTAAAATAAAGGGAATTTCTGCATTTTTGCCTCTAAATAAGTGCAATTTCTGTCTTTTTCCCCCAAAACAAAGGGAATTTCTGTCTTTTGTGCCCCAAAATAAGGAAAATGTCTGAATTATTACCCAGAAAAAAGTAAAATTTCTGAAATTTTGCCACAAAATAAGGGAAATTTCTGCATTTTTGCCACCAAATAAGGAGAAATTCAGCCTTTTTACCTCAAAATAAGGGGAATTTCTGCATTTTTGCCCCAAAATATTGGAAATTTCTGCCTTTTTGCCCCAAAATAAGAAAAATTTCTGCAATTTTGTATCAAAATAAAAGAAATTTCAGCCTTTTTGCCCCCAAATAAGAAAATTTCTGCTTTTTTTCTGAAATAAGTCAAATTTCTTCAATTTTGCCCCAAAAAAAGGGAAATTTCTGGAATTTTGCCCCAAAATAAGTGGATTTTCTGAGTTTTGCCCCAAAATAATGAGAATTTCTGTCTTTTTGCCCCAACATATAGGGAATTTCTGCCTTTTTGCCCCACAATTAGGGGAATTTCTGCAATTTTGCTCCAAAATACGGGGAATATCTGCCTTTTTGCCTGTAAATAAGAAGAATGCATACCTTTTGCCATAAAAAAGGGAAATTTCTTCATTTTTGCTCCAAAATAAGAGGAATTTCTTCTTTTTTGCCTCTAAATAAGTGGAATTTCTGTCTTTTCCCCCAAAACAAAGGGAATTTCTGTCTTTTTGCCCCAAGATAAGGAAAATTTCTGATTTATTACTCTGAAATAAGTGAAATTTCTGCAATTTTGTCCCAAAATAAGGGAAATTTCTGCCTTTGCTCCCAAATAAGGAGAATTTCTGCATTTTTGCCACAAAATATTAGGAATTTCTGCCTTTTTGCCCCAAAATAAGAAAATTTCTGCTTTTTTTCTGAAATAAGTGAAACTTCTGTAATTTTGCCACAAAATAAGTGAAATTTCTGCAATTTTGCCCCAAAATAAGAGAAATTTCTGGAACTTTGCCCCAAAATAAGTGGAATTTCTCAGTTTTGCCCCAAAATAAGGAGAATTTCTGTCTTTTTGCCCCAACTTATAGGGAATTTCTGCCTTTTTGCCCCACAATTAGGGGAATTTCTGCAATTTTGCTCCAAAATACGGGGAATTTCTGCTTTCTAGCCTGAAAATAAGAAGAATGCGTACCTTTTTGCCATAAAAAAAATTTCTTCATTTTTGCTCTAAAATAGAGTAATTTCTGCATTTTTGCCTGTAAATAATTGGAATTTCTGTCTTTTTCCCCCAAAACAAAGGGAATTTCTGTCTTTTTTTCCCCAAAATAAGAAAAATGTCTGACTTATTACCCTGAAATAAGTGAAATTTCTGCAATATTGCCCCAAAATAAAGGAAATTTTTGCCTTTTTGCCCCCAAATAAGGGGAATTTCAGTCTTTTTACCTCATAATAAGGGGAATTTCTGCATTTTTGCCCCAAAATATGGGAAATTTCTGCATTTTTTTCTCAAAAATAAGAAAAATTTCTTCAATTTTGTTTCAAAATAAAAGAAATTTCTTCCTTTTTGCCGTAAAATAAGAAAATTTCTGCTTTTTTTCTGAAATAAGTCAAATTTCTGGAATTTTGCCCCAAAATAAGGGAAATTTCTGGAATTTTGCCCCAAAATAAGTGGAATTTCTGAGTTTTGCCCCAAAATAAAAAGAATATCTGTCTTTTTGCCCCAACATATAGGGAATTTCTGCCTTTTTGCCCTACAATTAGGGGAATTTCTGCAATTTTGCTCCAAAATAATGGGAATTTCTGCCTTTTTGCCCGAAAATGAGAAGAATTCATACCTTTTGCCATAAAAAAGGGAAATTTCTTCATTATTGCTCCAAAATAAGGGGAATTTCTGCTTTTTTGCTTCTAAATAATTGGAATTTCTGTCTTTTCCCCCAAAACAAAGGGAATTTCTGTCTTTTTTGCCCCAAAATAAGGAAAATTTCTGACTTATTACCCTGAAATAAGTGAAATTTCTGCAATTTTGCCCCAAATTAAGGGAAATTTCTGCCTTTTTGCCCCAAAATAAGGGGAATTTCAGCCTTTATACCTCAAAATAAGGGGAATTTCTGCATTTTTGCCACAAAATATTAGGATTTTCTGCCTTTTTGCCCCAAAATAAGAAAATTTCTGCCTTTTTCCTGAAATAAGTGAAACTTCTGTAATTTTGCCACAAAATAAGTGAAATTTCTGCAATTTTGCCCCAAAATAAGAGAAATTTCTGGAACTTTGTTCCAAAATAAGTGGAATTTCTCAGTTTTGCCCCAAAATAAGGAGAATTTCTGTCTTTTTGCCCCAACTTATAGGGAATTTCTGCCTTTTTGCCCCACAATTAGGGGAATTTCTGCAATTTTGCTCCAAAATACGGGGAATTTCTGCTTTTTAGCCTGAAAATAAGAAGAATGCGTACCTTTTTGCCATAAAAAAAATTTCTTCATTTTTGCTCTAAAATAGAGTAATTTCTGCATTTTTGCCTGTAAATAATTGGAATTTCTGTCTTTTTCCCCCAAAACAAAGGGAATTTCTGTCTTTTTTTCCCCAAAATAAGAAAAATGTCTGACTTATTACCCTGAAATAAGTGAAATTTCTGCAATATTGCCCCAAAATAAGGGAAATTTCTGCTCTTTTGCCCCCAAATAAGGGGAATTTCAGTCTTTTTACCTCATAATAAGGGGAATTTCTGCATTTTTGCCCGAAAATATGGGAAATTTCTGCATTTTTTTCTCAAAAATAAGAAAAATTTCTTCAATTTTGTTCCAAAATAAAAGAAATTTCTTCCTTTTTGCCGTAAAATAAGAAAATTTCTGCTTTTTTTCTGAAATAAGTCAAATTTCTGGAATTTTGTTCCAAAATAAGGGAAATTTCTGGAATTTTGCCCCAAAATAAGTGGAATTTCTGAGTTTTGCCCCAAAATAAAAAGAATATCTGTCTTTTTGCCCCAACATTTAGGGAATTTCTGCCTTTTTGCCCTACAATTAGGGGAATTTCTGCAATTTTGCTCCAAAATACGGGGAATTTCTGCCTTTTTGCCCGAAAATGAGAAGAATTCATACCTTTTGCCATAAAAAGGGAAATTTCTTCATTATTGCTCCAAAATAAGGGGAATTTCTGCTTTTTTGCCTCTAAATAATTGGAATTTCTGTCTTTTCCCCCAAAACAAAGGGAATTTCTGTCTTTTTTGCCCCAAAATAAGGAAAATTTCTGACTTATTACCCTGAAATAAGTGAAATTTCTGCAATTTTGCCCCAAAATAAGGGAAATTTTTGCCTTTTTGCCCCCAAATAAGGCGAATTTCAGCCTTTATACCTCAAAATAAGGGGAATTTCTGCATTTTTGCCACAAAATATTAGGATTTTCTGCCTTTTTGCCCCAAAATAAGAAAATTTCTGCTTTTTTTCTGTGAAATAAGGGAAATTTCTGCAATTTTGCCCCAAAATAAGTGAAATTTCTGCAATTTTGCCCCAAAATAAGGGAAAATTCTGAAACTTTGCCCCAAAATAAGTGGAATTTCTGAGTTTTCCCCTAAATAAAAAGAATTTCTTTCTTTTTGCCCCAACATATAGGGAATTTCTGCATTTTTGCCCCACAATTAGGGAAATTTCTGCAATTCTGCTCCAAAATACGGGGAATTTCTGCCTTTTTGCCAGAAAATAAGAAGAATGCATACCTTTTTGCCATAAAAATATAAATTTCTTCATTTTTGCCCCCAAATAAGCGGAATTTCAGCCTTTTTACCTCAAAATAAAGGGAATTTCTGCATTTTTGCTACAAAATATTAGGAATTTCTGCATTTTTGCGCCAAAATAATGAAAATGTCTGCCTTTTTCCCTGAAATAAGTGAAATTTCTGCAATTTTGCCCCAAAATAAGTGTAATTTCTGCAATTTTGCCCCAATATAATGAAAATTTCTTGAATTTTGCCCCAAATAAGTGGAATTTCTGAGTTTTGTCCCAAAATAAGGAGAATTTCTGTCTTTTTGCCCCAACATATAGGGAATTTCTTTCTTTTTGCCCTACAATTAGGGAAATTTCTGCAATTTTGCTCAAAAATTAAGGGAATTTTCTGCCTTTTTGCCCGAAAATAATAAGAATGCATACTTTTTTGCCATAAAACAGGAAATTTCTTCATTTTTGCTCCAAAATAAGAGGAATTTCTGCTTTTTTCCCTCTAAATAAGTGAAATTTCTGTTTTTTCCCCAAAACTAAGGGAATTTCTGTCTTTTTGCCCCAAAGTAAGGAAAATTTCTGACTTATTACCCTGAAATATGTGAAATTTCTGGAATTTTGCCCCAAAATAAGGGAAATTTCTCCTTTTTGCCACCAAAAAGGGGAATTTCAGCCTTTTTACCTCAAAATAAGGGGAATTTCTGCATTTTTACCACAAATATTAGGAATTTCTCCCTTTTGCCCCAAAATAAGGAAAATTTCTGCCTTATTTCCCTGAAATAAGTGAAATTTCTGCAATTTTGCCCCAAAATAAGTGAAATTTCTGCAATTTTGCCCCAAAATAAGGGAAATTTCTGGAATTTTGCTCCAAATAAGTGGAAATTCTGAGTTTTGTCCCAAAATAAAGAGAATTTCTGTCTTTTTGCCCCAACATTTAGGGAATTTCTGCCTTTTTGCCCCACAATAAGGGGAATTTCTGCAATTTTGCTACAAAATAGGGGGAATTTCTGCCTTTTTGTCCGAAAATAAGAAGAATGCATACCTTTTTGCCATAAAAAAAAATTCTTCATTTTTGCTCTAAAATAAGGGGAATTTCTGCTTTTTTGCCTCTAAATATGTGGAATTTTTGTCTTTTTCCCCCAAAACAAAGAAAATTTCTGTCTTTTTTACCCCAAAATAAGGGAAATTTCTGACTTATTACCCTTAAATTAGTGAAATTTCTGCAATTTTGCCCCAAAATGAGGGAAAATTTTGACTTTTTGCCTCCAAATAAGGGGAAATTCAGCCTTTTTACCTCAAAATCAGGGGATTTTCTGCATTTTTGCCACAAAATATTAGGAATTTCTGCATTTTTGCTCCAAAATAAGGAAAATTTCTGCCTTTTTTTCCTGAAATAAGTGAAATTTCTGCAATTTTGCCCCAAAATAAGTGAAATTTCTGTAAATTTGCCCCAAAATAAGGGAAATTTCTGGAATTTTGCCCCAAAATAAGTGGAATTTCTGAGTTTTGCCCCAAAATTGGGAGAATTTCTGTCTTTTTGCCCCACAATTAGGGGAATTTCTTCAATTTTGCTCCATAATACGGAGAATTTCTGCTTTTTAGCCTGAAATTAAGAAGTATGCATACCTTTTTGCCATAAAAAAAAGTAATTTCTTTATATTTGCCCCAAAATAGGGGAAATTTCTGCCTTTTTGCCCGAAAATAAGAAGAATGCATACCTTTTGCCATAAAAAAAGAAAATTTCTTCATTTTTGCTCCAAAATAAGGGGAATTTCTGCTTTTTTGCCTCTAAATAAGTGGAATTTCTGTCTTTTCCCCCAAAACAAAGGTAATTTCTTTTTTTTGCCCCAAAATAAGGAAAATTTCTGACTTATTACCCTGAACTAAGTGAAATTTCTGCAATTTTGCCCCAAAATAAGGGAAATTTCTGCCTTTTTGCCCCCAAATAAAGGGAATTTCAGCCTTTAGACCTCAAAATAAGGGGAATTTCTGCATTTTTGCCACAAAATATTAGGATTTTCTGCCTTTTGGCCAAAAATAAGAAAATTTCTGCTTTTTTTCCGTGAAATAAGTGAAATTTCTGCAATTTTGCCCCAAAATAAGTGAAATTTCTGCAATTTTGCCCCAAAATAAGTGAAATTTCTGCAATTTTGCCCCAAAATAAGAGAAAATTCTGGAACTTTGCCCCAAAATAAGTGGAATTTCTGAGTTTTGCCCCTAAATAAAAAGAATTTCTTTCTTTTTGCCCCAACATTTAGGGAATTTCTGCATGTTTGCCCCACAATTAGAAGAATTTCTGCAATTTTTCTCCAAAATACAGGAAATTTCTGTCTTTTTGCCCAAAAATAAGAATGCATACCTTTTTGCCATAAAAAATGGAAATTTCTTCATTTTTGCCCGCAATTAAGGGGAATTTCAGCTTTTTTACCTCAAAATAAGGGGAATTTCTGCATTTTTGCCACAAAATATTAGGAATTTCTGCATTTTTGCCCAAAAATAATGAAAATGTCTGCCTTTTTTCCCTGAAATAAGTGAAATTTCTGCAATTTTGCCCCAAAACAAGTGAAATTTCTGCAATTTTGCCCCAAAATAAGTGAAATTTCTGCAATTTTATTCCAAAATACGGGAAATTTCTCGAATTTTGCCCCAAAATAAGTGGAATTTTCTGAGTTTTGCCCCAAAATAAGGAGAATTTCGGTCTTTTTGCCCCAACATATAGGAAATTTCTTTCTTTTTGCCCCACAATTAGGGGAATTTCTGCAATTTTGCTCTAAAATAGGGGGAATTTCTGCCTTTTTGCCCGAAAATAAGAAGAATGCATACCTTTTTGCCATAAAAAAGGGAAATTTCTTCATTTTTGCTCCAAAATAAGGGGAATTTCTGCTTTTTTCCCTCTAAATAAGTGAAATTTCTGTCTTTTTTTCCCCAAAACAAAGGGAATTTCTGTATTTTTTGCCCCAAAATAAGGAAAATTTCTGACTTATTACCCTGAAATAAGTGAAATTTCTGCAATTTTGCCCCAAAATAAGGGAAATTTCTGCTTTTTGCCCCCAAAAAGGGAATTTCAGCTTTTTTTCCTCAAAATAATGGGAATTTCTGCATTTTTACAACAAAATATTAGTAATTTCTCCCTTTTGCCCCAAAATAAGGAAAATTTCTTCTTTTTTCCCTGAAAAGAGTGAAATTTCTCCAATTTTGCCCCAAAATAAGTGAAATTTCTGCAATTTTGCCCCAAAATAAGGGAAATTTCTGGAATTTTGCTCTAAATAGGTGGAATTTCTGAGTTTTGCCCCAAAATAAGGAGAATTTCTGTCTTTTTGCCGCAACATTTCGGGAATTTCTACCTTTTTGCCCCACAATTAGGGGAATTTCTGCAATTTTGCTCCAAAATAAAAGGAATTTCTGCCTTTTTGCCCGAAAATAAGAAGAATGCATACTTTTTTGCCATAAAAAAAATTTCTTCATTTTTGCTCTAAAATAAGGGGAATTTCTGCTTTTTTGCCTCTAAATATGTGGAATTTCTGTTATTTTCCCCAAAAACAAAGGGAATTTCTGTCTTTTTTGCCCCAAATTAAGGGGAATTTCTTATTACCCTGAAATAAGTGAAATTTCTGCAATTTTGCCCCAAAATAAGGGAAATTTTTGACTTTTTGCCCCCAAATAAGGGGAATTTCAGCCTTTTTACCTCAAAATAAGGGGAATTTCTGCATTTTTGCCACAAAATATCAGGAATTTCTGCATTTTTGCTCCAAAATATGGAAAATTTCTGCCTTTTTTTCCTGAAATAAGTGAAATTTCTGCAATTTTGCCCCAAAATAAGTGAAATTTCTGTAAATTTGCCCCAAAATAAGGGAAATTTCTGGAATTTTGCCCCAAAATAAGTGGAATTTCTGAGTTTTGCCCCAAAATTGGGAGAATTTCTGTCTTTTTGCCCCACAATTAGGGGAATTTCTTCAATTTTGCTCCATAATACGGAGAATTTCTGCTTTTTAGCCTGAAATTAAGAAGTATGCATACCTTTTTGCCATAAAAAAAAGTAATTTCTTTATATTTGCCCCAAAATAGGGGAAATTTCTGCCTTTTTGCCCGAAAATAAGAAGAATGCATACCTTTTGCCATAAAAAAAGAAAATTTCTTCATTTTTGCTCCAAAATAAGGGGAATTTCTGCTTTTTTGCCTCTAAATAAGTGGAATTTCTGTCTTTTCCCCCAAAACAAAGGTAATTTCTTTTTTTTGCCCCAAAATAAGGAAAATTTCTGACTTATTACCCTGAACTAAGTGAAATTTCTGCAATTTTGCCCCAAAATAAGGGAAATTTCTGCCTTTTTGCCCCCAAATAAAGGGAATTTCAGCCTTTAGACCTCAAAATAAGGGGAATTTCTGCATTTTTGCCACAAAATATTAGGATTTTCTGCCTTTTGGCCAAAAATAAGAAAATTTCTGCTTTTTTTCCGTGAAATAAGTGAAATTTCTGCAATTTTGCCCCAAAATAAGTGAAATTTCTGCAATTTTGCCCCAAAATAAGTGAAATTTCTGCAATTTTGCCCCAAAATAAGAGAAAATTCTGGAACTTTGCCCCAAAATAAGTGGAATTTCTGAGTTTTGCCCCTAAATAAAAAGAATTTCTTTCTTTTTGCCCCAACATTTAGGGAATTTCTGCATGTTTGCCCCACAATTAGAAGAATTTCTGCAATTTTTCTCCAAAATACAGGAAATTTCTGTCTTTTTGCCCGAAAATAAGAATGCATACCTTTTTGCCATAAAAAATGGAAATTTCTTCATTTTTGCCCGCAATTAAGGGGAATTTCAGCTTTTTTACCTCAAAATAAGGGGAATTTCTGCATTTTTGCCACAAAATATTAGGAATTTCTGCATTTTTGCCCAAAAATAATGAAAATGTCTGCCTTTTTTCCCTGAAATAAGTGAAATTTCTGCAATTTTGCCCCAAAACAAGTGAAATTTCTGCAATTTTGCCCCAAAATAAGTGAAATTTCTGCAATTTTATTCCAAAATACGGGAAATTTCTCGAATTTTGCCCCAAAATAAGTGGAATTTTCTGAGTTTTGCCCCAAAATAAGGAGAATTTCGGTCTTTTTGCCCCAACATATAGGAAATTTCTTTCTTTTTGCCCCACAATTAGGGGAATTTCTGCAATTTTGCTCTAAAATAGGGGGAATTTCTGCCTTTTTGCCCGAAAATAAGAAGAATGCATACCTTTTTGCCATAAAAAAGGGAAATTTCTTCATTTTTGCTCCAAAATAAGGGGAATTTCTGCTTTTTTCCCTCTAAATAAGTGAAATTTCTGTCTTTTTTTCCCCAAAACAAAGGGAATTTCTGTATTTTTTGCCCCAAAATAAGGAAAATTTCTGACTTATTACCCTGAAATAAGTGAAATTTCTGCAATTTTGCCCCAAAATAAGGGAAATTTCTGCTTTTTGCCCCCAAAAAGGGAATTTCAGCTTTTTTTCCTCAAAATAATGGGAATTTCTGCATTTTTACAACAAAATATTAGTAATTTCTCCCTTTTGCCCCAAAATAAGGAAAATTTCTTCTTTTTTCCCTGAAAAGAGTGAAATTTCTCCAATTTTGCCCCAAAATAAGTGAAATTTCTGCAATTTTGCCCCAAAATAAGGGAAATTTCTGGAATTTTGCTCTAAATAGGTGGAATTTCTGAGTTTTGCCCCAAAATAAGGAGAATTTCTGTCTTTTTGCCGCAACATTTCGGGAATTTCTACCTTTTTGCCCCACAATTAGGGGAATTTCTGCAATTTTGCTCCAAAATAAAAGGAATTTCTGCCTTTTTGCCCGAAAATAAGAAGAATGCATACTTTTTTGCCATAAAAAAAAATTTCTTCATTTTTGCTCTAAAATAAGGGGAATTTCTGCTTTTTTGCCTCTAAATATGTGGAATTTCTGTTATTTTCCCCAAAAACAAAGGGAATTTCTGTCTTTTTTGCCCCAAATTAAGGGGAATTTCTGACTTATTACCCTGAAATAAGTGAAATTTCTGCAATTTTGCCCCAAAATAAGGGAAATTTTTGACTTTTTGCCCCCAAATAAGGGGAATTTCAGCCTTTTTACCTCAAAATAAGGGGAATTTCTGCATTTTTGCCACAAAATATCAGGAATTTCTGCATTTTTGCTCCAAAATATGGAAAATTTCTGCCTTTTTTTCTCTGAAATAAGTGAAATTTCTGCAATTTTGCCCCAAAATAAGTGAAATTTCTGTAAATTTGCCCCAAAATAAGGGAAATTTCTGGAATTTTGCCCCAAAATAAGTGGAATTTCTGAGTTTTGCCCCAAAATTGGGAGAATTTCTGTCTTTTTGCCCCACAATTAGGGGAATTTCTTCAATTTTGCTCCATAATACGGAGAATTTCTGCTTTTTAGCCTGAAAATAAAAAGTATGCATACCTTTTTGCCATAAAAAAAGGAAATTTCTTTATATTTGCCCCAAAATAGGGGAAATTTCTGCCTTTTTGCCCGAAAATAAGAAGAATGCACACCTTTTGCCATAAAAAAAGAATATTTCTTCATTTTTGCTCCAAAATAAGGGGAATTTCTGCTTTTTTGCCTCTAAATAAGTGGAATTTCTGTCTTTTCCCCCAAAACAAAGGTAATTTCTTTTTTTTTGCCCCAAAATAAGGAAAATTTCTGACTTATTACCCTGAACTAAGTGAAATTTCTGCAATTTTGCCCCAAAATAAGGGAAATTTCTGCCTTTTTGCCCCCAAATAAAGGGAATTTCAGCCTTTAGACCTCAAAATAAGGGGAATTTCTGCATTTTTGCCACAAAATATTAGGATTTTCTGCCTTTTGGCCCAAAATAAGAAAATTTCTGCTTTTTTTCCGTGAAATAAGTGAAATTTCTGCAATTTTGCCCCAAAATAAGTGAAATTTCTGCAATTTTGCCCCAAAATAAGTGAAATTTCTGCAATTTTGCCCCAAAATAAGAGAAAATTCTGGAACTTTGCCCCAAAATAAGTGGAATTTCTGAGTTTTGCCCCTAAATAAAAAGAATTTCTTTCTTTTTGCCCCAACATTTAGGGAATTTCTGCATGTTTGCCCCACAATTAGAAGAATTTCTGCAATTTTTCTCCAAAAAAACAGGAAATTTCTGACTTTTTGCCCGAAAATAAGAATGCATATCTTTTTGCCATAAAAAATGGAAATTTCTTCATTTTTGCCCGCAATTAAGGGGAATTTCAGCTTTTTTACCTCAAAATAAGGGGAATTTCTGCATTTTTGCCACAAAATATTAGGAATTTCTGCATTTTTGCCCAAAAATAATGAAAATGTCTGCCTTTTTTCCCTGAAATAAGTGAAATTTCTGCAATTTTGCCCCAAAACAAGTGAAATTTCTGCAATTTTGCCCCAAAATAAGTGAAATTTCTGCAATTTTATTCCAAAATACGGGAAATTTCTCGAATTTTGCCCCAAAATAAGTGGAATTTTCTGAGTTTTGCCCCAAAATAAGGAGAATTTCGGTCTTTTTGCCCCAACATATAGGAAATTTCTTTCTTTTTGCCCCACAATTAGGGGAATTTCTGCAATTTTGCTCTAAAATAGGGGGAATTTCTGCCTTTTTGCTCGAAAATAAGAAGAATGCATACCTTTTTGCCATAAAAAAGGGAAATTTCTTCATTTTTGCTCCAAAATAAGGGGAATTTCTGCTTTTTTCCCTCTAAATAAGTGAAATTTCTGTCTTTTTTTCCCCAAAACAAAGGGAATTTCTGTATTTTTTGCCCCAAAATAAGGAAAATTTCTGACTTATTACCCTGAAATAAGTGAAATTTCTGCAATTTTGCCCCAAAATAAGGGAAATTTCTGCTTTTTGCCCCCAAAAAGGGAATTTCAGCTTTTTTTCCTCAAAATAATGGGAATTTCTGCATTTTTACAACAAAATATTAGTAATTTCTCCCTTTTGCCCCAAAATAAGGAAAATTTCTTCTTTTTTCCCTGAAAAGAGTGAAATTTCTCCAATTTTGCCCCAAAATAAGTGAAATTTCTGCAATTTTGCCCCAAAATAAGGGAAATTTCTGGAATTTTGCTCTAAATAGGTGGAATTTCTGAGTTTTGCCCCAAAATAAGGAGAATTTCTGTCTTTTTGCCCCAACATTTCGGGAATTTCTACCTTTTTGCCCCACAATTAGGGGAATTTCTGCAATTTTGCTCCAAAATAAAAGGAATTTCTGCCTTTTTGCCCGAAAATAAGAAGAATGCATACTTTTTTGCCATAAAAAAAAATTTCTTCATTTTTGCTCTAAAATAAGGGGAATTTCTGCTTTTTTGCCTCTAAATATGTGGAATTTCTGTTATTTTCCCCAAAAACAAAGGGAATTTCTGTCTTTTTTGCCCCAAATTAAGGGGAATTTCTGACTTATTACCCTGAAATAAGTGAAATTTCTGCAATTTTGCCCCAAAATAAGGGAAATTTTTGACTTTTTGCCCCCAAATAAGGGGAATTTCAGCCTTTTTACCTCAAAATAAGGGGAATTTCTGCATTTTTGCCACAAAATATCAGGAATTTCTGCATTTTTGCTCCAAAATATGGAAAATTTCTGCCTTTTTTCTCTGAAATAAGTGAAATTTCTGCAATTTTGCCCAAAAATAAGTGAAATTTGCAATTTTGCCCCAAAATAAGGGAAATTTCTGGAATTTTGCTCCAAAATAAGTGGAATTTCTGGGTTTTGCTCCAAAATTAGGAGAATTTCTGTCTTTTTGCCCCACAATTAGGGGAATTTCTGCAATTTTGCTCCAAAATACAGAAAATTTCTGCTTTATAGCCTGAAAATAAGAAGAATGCATAGCTTTTTGCCATAAAAAAGGGAAATTTCTTCATATTTGCTCCAAAATAGGGGGTATTTCTGCATTTTTCCCTCTAAATAAGTGGAATTTCTGTCTTTTTCCTCTAAAACAAAGGGAATTTCTGTCTTTTTTGCCCCAAAATAAGGAAAATGTCTGACTTAATACCCTGAAATAAGTGAAATTTCTGCAATATTGCCCCAAAATAAGGGAAATTTCTGCCTTTTTGCCCCCAAATAAGGGGAATTTCAGCCTTTTTACCTCAAAATAAGGGGAATTTCTGCATTTTTGCCCCAAAATATGGAAAATTTCTGCCTTTTTGCCACAAAATAAGAAAAATTTCTGCAATTCTGTACCAAAATAAAAGAAATTTCTAAAATTTTGCCCCAAAATAAGGGAAATTTCTGATTTTTTGTCCCGAAATAAGGAGAATTTCTGTATTTTTGCCCCAAAATAAAGGGATTTCTGCATTTTTGCCCCAAAATTAGGGGAGTTTCTGCAATTTTTCTTCAAAATACAGGGAATTTCTGCCTCTTTTCCTGAAAATAAGGGAACTTCTGCCGATTTGCCCCAAATAAAGGGAATTTCTGCATTTTTGCCCCAATATTAGGGGAATTTTTGCAATTTTGCTCCAAAATACTGGGATTTTCTGCCTTTTTGCCCACAAACAAGGGAAATTTCTGCAATTTTATTCCAAAATAAGGGGAATTTCTGCATTTTTGCCCCCAAATAAAGGAAATTTCTGCCTTTTTGCCCTGAAATATGTGAAATGTCTGCAATTTTACCCCAAAATAAGGTGAATTTCTGCATTTTTGCCCCAAAATAATGGGAATTTCTGCATTTTGCCCTAAAATAAGAAAAATTTTTGCTATTTTTCTCTGAAATAAATGAAATTTCTGCAATTTTGCCTTAAAATAAAAGAAATTTCTGCAATTTTTCCCCATAATAAAGGAATTTTCTGCAATATTGCCCCAAAATAAAGGGAATTTCTGTTTTTTGTCCCCAAATAAGAGAAATTTCTGCAATTTTGCCCTAAAATAAGGGTTATTTCTGCCTTTTGCCCGAAAAAATAAAGGGAATTTCTGCCTTTTTGCCCCGAAATAAAGAAAATTACTGCATGTTTTACCCCAAAATTAAGTAAATTTCTGCAATTTTGCTCCAAAATATGGGGATTTTCTGCCGTTTTCGCCGAAAATAAAAGGAATTTCTGCCATTTTGCCGCGAAATAAATGAATTTTCTGCAGTTTTACCACAAAATAAAGGGAAGTTCTGCGTTTTTGCCCCAAAATTAGGGGAATTTCTGCAATTTTGCTCCAAAATACGGGGAATTTCTGCCTTTTTGCCGAAAATAAAGGGAATGTATACCTTTTTGCCATAAAAATAGGGAAATTTCTTCATTTTTACCCCAAAATAAGAGGATTTTCCAGCATTTTGACTCAAAATAAGTGCTATTTCTGACTTTTCCCCAAAAATAAACGGAATTTCTGTCTTTTTGCCCCAAAATAAGGGGAATTTCTGACTTTCTGCCCTGAAATAAATTAAATTTCTAAAATTTTTCCCTAAAATAAAGGAAATGTCTGCTTTTTGCCCCAAAATAAGGGGAATTTCTGCCTTTTTGCCCCCAAATAAGGGGAATTTCAGCCTTTTTAGCTCAAAATATGGGGAATTTCTGCATTTTTGCCACAAAATATTAAGAATTTCTGCCATTGTGCTCCAAAGTATGGAAAATTTCTGCCTTTTTTCCCTTAAATAAGTGAAATTTCTGCAATTTTGCCCCAAAATAAGTGAAATTTCTGCAATTTTGCCCCAAAATAAGGAAAATTTCTGGAATTTTGGCGCAAAATAAGTGAAATTTCTGAGTTTTCCCCAAAAATAAGGAGAATTTCTGTCTTTTTGCCCCAACATATAGGGAATTTCTGCAATTTTGCCCCACAATTAGGGGAACTTCTGCAATTTTGCACCAAAATACGGGGAATTTCAGCCTTTTTCGCCGAAAATAAGGGGAATTTCTGCCATTTTGCAGCGAAATAAGTGAAATTTCTGCAGTTTTACCCCAAAATAAGGGGAAGTTCTGCGTTTTTGCCCCAAAATTAAGGGAATTTCTGCAATTTTGCTCCAAAATACAAGGAATTTCTGCATTTTTGCCCGAAAATAAAGGGAATGTATACCTTTTTGCCATAAAAAAAGAGAATTTCTTCATTTTTACCTTAAAATAAGGGAATTTTCCGCCTTTTTGACACAAAATAAGTGCAATTTCTGACTTTTCCCCAAAAATAAACAGAATTTCTGTCTTTTTGCCTTAAAATAAGGGGAATTTCTGACTTTTTGCCTGAAATAAGTAAAATTTCTAAATTTTTTTCCAAAATAAGGGAAATGTCTGCTTTTTGCCCCAAAATAAGGGGAATTTCTGCTTTTTTCCCTCTAAATAAGTGGAATTTCTGTCTTTTCCCCCCAAAACAAAGGGAATTTCTGTCTTTTTTGCCTCAAAATAAGGAAAATTTCTGACTTATTACTCTGAAATAAGTGAAATTTCTGCAATTTTGCCCCAAAATAAGGGAAATTTCTGCCTTTTTGCCCCCAAATAAGAATTTCAGCCTTTTTACCTCAAAATAAGGGGAATTTCTGCATTTTTGCCACAAAATATTAGGAATTTCTGCCTTTTTTCCCCAAAATAAGGAAAATTTCTGCCTTTTTTTGAAATAAGTGAAATTTCTGCAATTGTGCCCCAAAATAAGAGAAATTTCTGCAATTTTGCCTCAAAATAAGGGAAATTTCTGGAATTTTGCCCCAAATAAGTGGAATTTTTGAGTTTTGCCCCAAAATAAATAGAATTTCTGTCTTTTTGCCCCATCATATATGGAATTTCTGCTTTTTAGCCTCACAATTAGGGGAATTTCTGCAATTTTGCTTCAAAATAGTGGGAATTTCTGCCTTTTTGCCCGAAATCAAGAAGAATGCATACCTCTTTGCTATAAAAAAGGGAAATTTCTTCAGGTTTGCCCCAAAATAAGAGGAATTTGTGCCTTTCTACCTAAAAATAAGTGAAATTTCTGCCTTTTTACCCAAAAATAAACGAAATTTCTGTCTTTTTGCCCCAGAATAAAAAAAAATATTTGAATTATGCCTTGAAATAAGTGAAATTTCTGCAATTTTGCCCCAAAATAAAAAAAATTTCTGCCTTTTTGCCACAAAATAAGGAGAATTTCTGTCTTTTTGCCCCAAAATAAGGGAAACAACTGTCTTTTTGCCCCCAAATAAGGGGAATTTCACCCTTTTTACCTCAATATAATAGGAATTTCTGCATTTTTGCCATAAAATATTAAAAATTTCTGCCATTGTGCTCTAAAATACGAAAAATTTCTGCCTTTTTTCCCTGAAATAAATGAAATTTCTGCAATTTTGCCCCAAAATAAGTGAAATTTCTGCAATTTTGCCCCAAAATAAGGGAAATTTCTGGAATTTTGCCCCAAAATAAGTGGAATTTTTGCAGTTTTACCCCAAAATAAGGGGAAGTTCTGCGTTTTTGCCCCAAAATTAGGGGAATTTCTGCAATTTTGCTCCAAAATACGGGGAATTTCTGCCTTTTTGCCCGAAAATAAAGGGAATGTATATCTTTTTGCCATAAAGAAAGAGAATTTCTTCATTTTTTACCCCAAAATAAGGGGATTTTCTGCCTTTTTAACTCAAAATAAGTGCAATTTCTGACTTTTCTCAAAAAATAAACGGAATTTCTGTCATTTTGCCTTAAAATAAGGGGAATTTCTGACTTTTTGCCCTGAAATAATTAAAATTTCTAAAATTTTACCCCAAAATAAGGGAAATGTCTGCTTTTTGCCCCAAAATAAGGGGAATTTCTGCTTTTTTCCCTCTAAATAAGTGGAATTTCTGTCTTTTTCCCCCAAAACAAAGGGAATTTCTGTCTTTTTGGCCTCAAAATAAGGAAAATTTCTGACTTATTACTCTGAAATAAGTGAAATTTCTGCAATTTTGCCCCAAAATAAAAGAAATTTCTGCCTTTTTGCCACAAAATAACGACAATTTCTGTCTTTTTGCCCAAAATAAAGGAAATTTCTGACTTTTTGCCCCCAAATAAGGGGAATTTTAGCCTTTTTACCTCAAAATAAGAGGAATTTCTGCATTTTTGCCACAAAATATTAAAAATTTCTGCCATTGTGCTCTAAAATACGGAAAATTTCTGCCTTTTTTCCCTGAAATAAATGAAATTTCTGCAATTTTGCCCCAAAATAAGTGAAATTTCTAGAATTTTGCCCCCAAATAAGGGAAATTTCTGGAATTTTGCCCCAAAATAAGTGGAATTTCTGCAGTTTAACCCCAAAATAAGGGGAAGTTCTGCGTTTTTGCCCCAAAATTAGGGGAATTTCTGCAATTTTGTTCCAAAATACGGGGAATTTCTGACTTTTTACCCGAAAATAAAGGGAATGTATACCTTTTTGCCATGAAAAAGAGAATTTCTTCATTTTTACCCCAAATAAGGGGATTTTCCGCCTTTTTGACTCAAAATAAGTGCAATTTCTGACTTTTCCCCAAAAATAAACGGAATTTCTGTCTTTTTGCCTTAAAATAAGGAGAATTTCTGACTTTTTGCCCTGAAATAAGTAAAATTTTTAAAATTTTTCCCCAAAATAAGGGAAATGTCTGATTTCTTCCCCAAAATAAGAGGAATTTCTGCTTTTTTCCCTCTAAATAAGTGGAATTTCTTTCTTTTTCCCCCAAAACAAAGGGAATTTCTGTCTTTTTTGCCTCAAAATAAGGAAAATTTCTGACTTATTACTCTGAAATAAGTGAAATTTCTGCAATTTTGCCCCAAAATAAAAGAAATTTCTGCCTTCTTGCCACAAAATGAGGAGAATTTGTCTTTTTGCCCCAAAATAAGGGAAATTTCTGCCTTTTTGCCCCCAAATAAGGGGAATTTCAGCCTTTTTACCTCAAAATAGGGGGAATTTCTGCATTTTTGCCACAAAATATTAAAAATTTCTGCCATTGTGCTCTAAAACGGAAAATTTCTGCTTTTTTCTCTGAAATAAATGAAATTTCTGCAATTTTTCCCCAAAATAAGAAATATTTCTGCCTTTTTTCTCTGAAATAAGTAAAATTTCTGCAATTTTGCCCCAAAATAAGTGAAATTTCTGCAATTTTGCCCCAAAATAAGGGAATTTCTGGAATTTTGCCCCAAAATATGTGGAATTTCTGAGTTTTGCCCCAAAATAAGGAGAATTTCTGTCTTTTTGTCCCAACATATAGGAAATTTCTGCCTTTTTGCCCCACAATTAGGGGAATTTCTGCAATTTTGCTCCAAAATACGGGGAATTTCTGTTTTTTTCCTGAAAATAAAAGGAATGTATACTTTTTGCTACAAAAAAGGAAAATTTCTTCATTTTCGCCCCAAAATAAGAGGAATTTCTGCCTTTTTACCTCAAAATAAGTAAAATTTCTGGCTTTTTACACCAAAATAAATGGAATTTCTGTCTTTTTGCTCCAAAATAAAAGGAATTTTTGAATTATGCCCTGAAATAAGTGAAATTTCTGCATTTTTGCCCCAAAATAAAAGAAATTTTTTCCTTTTTGTCACAAAAAAGGAATTTCTGTATTTTTGCCCCAAAATAAAGAAAATTTCAGCCTTTTTTCCCCCAAGTAAGGGGGAATTTCAGCCTTTTTAGCTCAAAATACGGGGAATTTCTGCTTTTTTGCCCGAAAATAAGGGGAATGTATATCTTTTGCCACAAAATAGGGAAATTTCTTCATTTTTGCCCCAAAATAAGAGGAATTTCTGCCTTTTTACCACAAAATAAGTGAAATTTCTGCCTTTTTACCCAAAAATAAACGGAATTTCTGTCTTTTTGCCCAAAAATAAAAGGAATTTTTGAATTATGCCCTTAAATAAGTGAAATTTCTGCAATTTTGCCCCAAAATAAAAGAAATTTCTTACTTTTTGCTACAAAATAAGGGGAATTTCTGTATTGTTGCCCCAAAATAAGGGAAATTTCTTCCTTTTTGCCCCCAAATAAGGGGGAATTTCAGGCTTTTTACCTCAAAATAAGGGAAATTTTTGCATTTTTGCCACAAAATAATAAGAATTTCTGCCATTGTGCTCCAAAGTATGAAAAACTTCTGCCTTTTTTCCCTAAAATAAGTGAAATTTCTGCAATTTTGCCTCAAAAGAAGTGAAATTTCTGCAATTTTGCCGTAAAATAAGAGAAATTTCTGGAATTTTGCCCAAAATAAGTGAAATTCCTGAGTTTTGCTTCAAAATAAGTGGAATTTCTGAGTTTTGCCCCAAAATAAGAAGAATTTCTGTCTTTTTGCCCCAAAATAAGGGAAATTTCAGCCTTTTTGCCATCAAATAAGGGGGAATTTTAGCCTTTTTAGCTCAAAATATGAGGAATTTTTGCATTTTTGCCAAAAATATTAAGGATTTCTGCCATTGTTCTCTAAAATACGGAAAATTTCTGCCTTTTTTCCCTAAAATAAGTGAAATTTCTGAAATTTTACCCCAAAATATGTGAAATTTCTGTAATTTTGCCCCAAAATAAGGGAAATTTCTGGAATTTTGCCCCAAAATAAGTAGAATTTATGAGTTTTGCCCCAAAATAAGAAGAATTTCTGTCTTTTTGCCCCCACATATAAGGAATTTTTGCATTTTTGCCCCACAATTAGAAGAATTTCTGCAATTTTGCTTCAAAATACAGGGAATTTCTGCTTTTTTGCCCGATAATAAGGGGAATGTATATCTTTTGCCACAAAATAGGGAAATTTCTTCGTTTTTGCCCCAAAATAAGAGGAATTTCTGCCTTTTTACCTCAAAATAAGTGAAATTTCTGCCTTTTTACCCAAAAAATAAACGGAATTTTTGAATTATGCCCTGAAATAAGTGAAATTTCTGAAATTTTGCCCCAAAATAAAAGAAATTTCTTTATTTTGCCACAAAATAAGGGGAATTTCTGTCTTTTTGCCCCAAAATTAGGGAAATTTCTGCCTTTTTGCCCCCAAATAAGAGGGAATTTCAGTGTTTTTACCTCAAAATAAGGGGAATTTCTGCATTTTTGCCTCAAAATATTAAGAATTTCTGCCATTGTGCTCCAAAGTATGGAAAACTTCTGACTTTTTTCCCTTAAATAAGTGAAATTTCTGCAAATTTGCCCCAAAATAAGTGAAATTTTTGCAATTTTGCTTCAAAATAAGGGAAATTTCTGGAATTTTGGCCCAAAATAAGTGAAATTTCTGAGTTTTCCCCCAAAATAAAGAGAATTTCTGTCTTTTTGCCCTAACATATAGGGAATTTTTGAATTTTTGCCCTACAATTAGGGGAATTTCTGCAATTTTGCTCCAAAATACGAGGATTTTCAGCCTTTTTCGCCGAAAATAAGGGGAATTTCTGCCATTTTGCCGCGAAATAAGTGAAATTTCTGCAGTTTTACCCCAAAATAAGAGGAAGTTCTGCGTTTTTGCCCCAAAATTAGGGGAATTTCTGCAATTCTGCTCCAAAATACGGAGAATTTCTGCATTTTTGCCCGAAAATAAAGGGAATGTATTCCTTTTTGCCATAAAAAAAGAGAATTTCTTCATTTTTACCCCAAAATAAGGGGATTTTCCGCTTTTTTGACTCAAAATAAGTTCAATCTCTGACTTTTCCCCAAAAATAAATGGAATTTCTGTCTTTTTGCCTTAAAATAATGGGAATTTCTGACTTTTTGCCCTGAAATAAGTAAAATTTCTGAAATATTTTTCCAAAATAAGGGAAATGTCTGCATTTTGCCCCAAAATAAGAGGAATTTCTGCTTTTTTCCCTCTCAATAAGTGGAATTTCTTTCTTTTTTTCCCAAAACAAAGGGAATTTCTGTCTTTTTTGCCTCAAAATAAGGAAAATTTCTGACTTATTACTCTGAAATAAGTAAAATTTCTGCAATTTTGCCCCAAAATAAGGGAAATTTCTGCCTTTTTGCCCCCAAATAAGGGGAATTTCAGCCTTTTTAACCTCAAAATAAGGGGAATTTCTGCATTTTTGCCAAAAATTATTAGGAATTTCTGCCTTTTTTTCTACAAAATAAGGAAAATTTCTGCCTTTTTTTTTGAAATAAGTGAAATTTCTGCAATTGTGCCCCAAAATAAGTGAAATTTCTGCAATTTTGCCCCAAAATAAGGGAAATTTCTGGAATTTTGCTCCAAATAAATGGAATTTCTGAGTTTTGCCCCAAAATAAAGAGAATTTCTGTCTTTTTGCCCCAACATATATGGAATTTCAGCTTTTTTGCTTCACAATTAGGGGAATTTCTGCAATTTTGCTCCAAAATAGGGGGAATTTCTGCCTTATTGCCCGAAAATAAGAAGAATGCATATCTTTTTGCCATAAAAAAGGGAAATTTTTTCAGGTTTGCCCAAAAATTAGAGGAATTTCTGCCTTTCTACCTCAAAATAAGTGATATTTCTGCCTTTTTACCCAAAAATAAACGAAATTTCTGTCTTTTGCCCCAGAATAAAGGAATTTTTGAATTATGCCTTGAAATAAGTGAAATTTCTGCAATTTTGCCCCAAAATAAAAGAAATTTCTGCCTTTTTGCCACAAAATAACGACAATTTCTGTCTTTTTGCCCCAAAATAAAGGAAATTTCTGCCTTTTTGCCCCCAAATAAGGGGAATTTCAGCCTTTTTACCTCAAAATAAGGGGAATTTCTGCATTTTTACCACAAAATAACGACAATTTCTGCCTTTTTGCCCCAAAATAAGAAAATTTCTGCTTTTTTTCCCTGAAATAAGTGAAATTTCTGCAATTTTGCTCCAAAATAAGAGAAATTTCTGCAATTTTGCCCCAAAATAAGGGAAAATTCTGGAATTTTGCCCCAAAATAAGTGTAATTTCTGAGTTTTGTACCAAAATAAGGAGAATTTCTGTCTTTGTACCCCAACATATAGGGAATTTCTGCCTTTTTGCCCCACAATTAAGGGATTTCTGCAATTTTGCTCCAAAATACGGGAAATTTCTGCCTTTTTGCCCGAAAATAAGAAGAATGCATACCTTTTTGCCATAAAAAAGGGAAATTTCTTCATTTTTGCTCCAAAATAAGGGGAATTTCTGCTTTTTTCCCCCTAAATAAGTGGAATTTCTGTTTTTTTCCCAAAACAAAGGGAATTTCTGTCTTTTTTGCCCCAAAATAAGGAAAATTTCTGACTTATTACTCTGAAATAAGTGAAATTCCTGCAATTTTGCCCCAAAATAAGGGAAATTTCTGCTTTTTTCCCACAAATAAGGGGAATTTCAGCCTTTTTACCTCAAAATAAGGGGAATTTCTGCATTTTTGCCACAAAATATTAGGAATTTCTGCCTTTTTTCCCCAAAATAAAGAAAATTTCTGCCTTTTTTCCCTGAAATAAGTGAAATTTCTGCAATTTTGCCCCAAAATAAGTGAAATTTCTGTAATTTTGCCCCAAAATAACAGAAATTTCTGCCTTTTTGCCCCCAAATAAGGGGAATTTCAGCCTTTTTACCTCAAAATAAGGAGAATTTCTGCATTTTTGCCACAAAATATTAGGAATTTCTGCCTTTTTGCCCCAAAATAAGGAAAATTTCTGCATTTTTTCTCTGAAATAAGTGAAATTTCTGCAATTTTACCCCAAAATAAGTGAAATTTCTACCTTTTTGCCCCCAAATAAGGGGAATTACAGCCTTTTTACCTCAAAATAAGGGGAATTTCTGCAGTTTTGCCCCAAAATATGGGAAATTTCTGCCTTTTTGCCACAAAATAAGAAAAATTTCTGCAATTCTGTACCAAAATAAAAGAAATTTCTAAAATTTTGCCCTAAAATAAGGGAAATTTCTGATTTTTTGTCCCGAAGTAAGGAGAATTTCTGTATTTTTGCCCCAAAATTAGGGGAGTTTATGCAATTTTTGCTCAAAATACAGGGAATTTCTGCCTCTTTTCCTGAAAATAAGGGGAACTTCTGCCGATTTGCCCCAATTAAAAGGAATTTCTGCATTTTTGCCCCAATATTAGGGGAATTTTTGCAATTTTGCTCCAAAATAGGGGGATTTTCTCCTTTTTTGCCCACAAACAAGGGAAATTTCTGCAATTTTATCCCAAAATAAGGGAAATTTCTGCGTTTTTGCCCCCAAATAAAGGGAATTTCTGCCTTTTTCCCTGAATTATGTGAAATGTCTGCAATTTTACCTCAAAATAAGGTGAATATCTACCTTTTTGCCCCAAAAATTGGGAATTTCTGCATTTTGCCCTAAAATAAGAAAAATTTTTGCTATTTTTCTCTGAAATAAATGAAATTTCTGCAATTTTGCCTTAAAATAAAAGAAATTTCTGCAATTTTCCCCATAATAAAGGAATTTTCTGCAATATTACCCCAAAATAAAGGGAATTTCTGTTTTATGTTCCCAAATAAGGGAAATTTCTCCAATTTTGCCCTAAAATAAGGGTTATTTCTGTCTTTTGCCCCAAAATAAAGGGAATTTCTGCCTTTTTGCCCCAAAATAAAGAAAATTACTGCATGTTTTACCCCAAAATTAGGTGAATTTCTGCAATTTTGGTCCAAAATATGGGGATTTTCTGCCTTTTTGGCCGAAAATAAGAAGAATGCATACCTTTTTGCCAGAAAAAAGGAAAATTTCTTCATTTTTGCTCCAAAATAAGGGGAATTTCTGCTTTTTTGCCTCTAAATAAGTGGAATTTCTGTTTTTTTCCCCCAAAACAAAGGTAATTTCTGTCTTTTTTTGCCCCAAAATAAGGAAAATTTCTTACTTATTACCCAGAAATAAGTGAAATTTCTGCAATTTTGCCCCAAAATAAGGGAAATTTTTGCCTGTTTGCCCCCAAAGAAGGAAAATTATAGCCTTTTTACCTCAAAATAAGGGGAATTTCTGCATTTTTGCCACAAAATATTAGGAATTTCTGCCTTTTTGCTCCAAAATAATGAAAATTTCTGCCTTTTTTTTCCTAAAATAAGTTAAATTTCTGCAATTTTACCCCAAAATAAGTGAAATTTCTGCCTTTTTGCCCCCAAATAAAGGGAATTTCAGCCTTTTTACCTCAAAATAAGGGGAATTTCGGCATTTTTGCCCCAAAATATGGGAAATTTCTGCCTTTTTTCCACAAAATAAGAAAAATTTCTGCAATTCTGTACCAAAATAAAGAAATTTCTAAAATTTTGCCCCAAAATAAGGGAAATTTCTGATTTTTTTGCCCCGAAATAAGAAGAATTTCTGTATTTTTGCCCCAAAATAAAGGGAATTTCTGCCTTTTTGCCCCAAAATTAGGGGAGTTTCTGCAATTTTTTTCAAAATACAGGGAATTTCTGCCTCTTTTCCTGAAAATAAGGGGAACTTCTGCCGATTTGCCCCAAATAAAAAGTATTTCTGCATTTTTGACCCAATATTAGGGGAAGTTTGGCAATTTCGCTCCAAAATATGGGGATTTTCTGCCTTTTTGCCAACAAACAAGGGTAATTTCTGCAATTGTAGTCCAAAATAAGGGGAATTTCTGCCTTTTTGCCTTCAAATAAGGGGAATTTCTGACTTTTGCCTTGAAATATGTGAAATGCCTGCAATTTTACCCTAAAATAAGGTGAATTTCTGCCTTTTTGCCCCAAAATAATGGGAATTTCTGCATTTTGCCCTAAAATAAGAAAAATTTTTGCTATTTTTCTCTGAAATAAATGAAATTTCTGCAATTTTGCCTTAAAATAAAAGAAATTTCTGCAATTTTTCCCCATAATAAAGGAATTTTCTGCAATATTGCCCCAAAATAAAGGGAATTTCTGTTTTTTGTCCCCAAATAAGGGAAATTTCTGCAATTTTGCCCTAAAATAAGGGTTATTTCTGCCTTTTGCCCCAAAATAAAGGGAATTTCTGCCTTTTTGCCCCGAAATAAAGAAAATTACTGCATGTTTTACCCCAAAATTAAGTGAATTTCTGCAATTTTGCTGCAAAAAATGGGGATTTTCTGCCGTTTTCGCCGAAAATAAAGGGAATTTCTGCCATTTTGCCGCGAAATAAGTGAAATTTCTGCAGTTTTACCACAAAATAAAGGGAAGTTCTGCGTTTTTGCCCCAAAATTAAGGGAATTTCTGCAATTTTGCTCCAAAATACGGGGAATTTCTGCCTTTTTCCCGAAAATAAAGGGAATGTATACCTTTTTGCCATAAAAATAGGGAAATTCCTTCATTTTTACCCCAAAATAAAACGATTTTCCAACATTTTGACTCAAAATAAGTGCAATTTCTGACTTTTCCCCAAAAATAAACGGAATTTCTGTCTTTTTGCCCCAAAATAAGGGGAATTTCTGACTTTTTGCCCTGAAATAAATTAAATTTCTAATATTTTTACCTAAAATAAGGGAAATGTCTGCTTTTTGCCCCAAAATAAGGGGAATTTCTGCCTTTTTGCCCCCAAATAAGGGGAATTTCAGCCTTTTTACCTCAAAATAAAGGGAATTTCTGCATTTTTGCCCCAAATATGGGAAATTTCTGCCTTTTTGCCCCAAAATAAGAATAATTTCTGCAATTTTGTACCAAAATAAAAGAAATTTTTACCTTTTTGCCCCCAAATAAGAAAATTTTTGTTTTTTTTCTGAAATAAGTGAAATTTCTGCAATTATTCACCAAAATATATGAAATTTCTGCAATTTTGCCCCAAAATAAGTGAAATTTCTAGAATTTTGCCACAAAATAAGTGGAATTTATGAGTTTTGTCCCAAAATAAGAAGAATTTCTGTCTTTTTGCCCCAACATACAGGGAATTTCAGCCTTTTTGCCCCACAATTAGAGAAATTTCTGCAATTTTGCTCCAAAATACGGGGAATTTCTGCTTTTTAGTCCGAAAATAAAGGGAATGTATACCTTTTGCCACAAAAATAGGAAATTTCTTAATTTTTGCCCCAAAATAAGAGGAATTTCTGCCTTTTAACCTCAAAATAAGTGAAATTTTTGCCTTTTAACCCAAAAATAAAAGGAATTTTTTTCTTTTTGCCCAAAAATAAGGGGAATTTCTGTCTTTTTGCCTCATAATAAGAGAAATTTCTGCCTTTTTGCCCCCAAATAAGGGGTATTTTAGCCTTTTTACCTAAAAATAAAAGGAATTTCTGCATTTTTGCCAAAAAATATTAAGAATATCTGCCATTGTGCTCCAAAATACGGAAAATTTCTGCCTTTTTTTCCTGAAATAAGTGAAATTTCTGCAATTTTGCACCAAAATAAGTGAAATTTTTGCAACTTTGCCCCAAAATAAGGGAAATTTCTGGAATTTTGCCCAAAAATAAGTGGAATTTCTGAGTTTTGCCCCAAAATAAGGAGAATTTCTGTCTTTTTGCCCCAACATATAGGGAATTTCTGCCTTTTTGCCCCACAATTAGGGGAATTTCTGCAATTTTACTCCAAAATACGGGGAATTTCTGCCTTTTTGCCCAAAAATAAGAAGAATGCATACCTTTTTGCCATAAAAAAGGGAAATTTCTTCATTTTTGCTCCAAAATAAGGGGAATTTCTGCTTTTTTCCCCCTAAATAAGTGGAATTTCTGTTTTTTTCCCAAAACAAAGGGAATTTCTGTCTTTTTTGCCCCAAAATAAGGAAAATTTCTGACTTATTTCTCTGAAATAAGTGAAATTCCTGCAATTTTGCCCCAAAATAAGGGAAATTTCTGCTTTTTTCCCACAAATAAGGGGAATTTCAGCCTTTTTACCTCAAAATAAGGGGAATTTCTGCATTTTTGCCACAAAATATTAGGAATTTCTGCCTTTTTTCCCCAAAATAAAGAAAATTTCTGCCTTTTTTCCCTGAAATAAGTGAAATTTCTGCAATTTTGCCCCAAAATAAGTGAAATTTCTGTAATTTTGCCCCAAAATAAAAGAAATTTCTGCCTTTTTCCCCTAGAATAAAAGGAATTTTTGAATTATGCCTTGAAATAAGTGAAATTTCTGCAATTTTGCCCCAAAATAAAAGAAATTTTTGCCTTTTTGCCACAAAATAAGGAGAATTTCTGTATTTTTGTCCCAAAATAAGGGAAATTTCTGCCTTTTTGCCCCCAAATAAGGGGAATTTCAGCCTTTTTACCTCAAAATAATGGGAATTTCTGCATTTTTGCCACAAAATATTAAAAATTTCTGCCATTGTGCTCTAAAATACGGAAAATTTCTGCCTTTTTTCCCTGAAATAAATGAAATCTCTGCAATTTTGCCCCAAAATAAGTGCAATTTCTGCAATTTTGCCCAAAAATAAGGGAAATTTTTGGAATTATGTCCCAAAATAAGTGGAATTTCTGAGTTTTGCACCAAAATAGGGAGAATTTCTGTCTTTTTGTCGCAACTTATAGGGAATTTCTGCCTTTTTGCCCCAAAATTAGGGGAATTTCTTCAATTTTGCACCAAAATATGGAGAATTTCTTCTTTTTGCCTGAAAATAAGGGGAATGTATACTTTTTGCCACAAAAAGGGAAATTTCTTAATTTTTATCCCAAAATAAGAGGAATTTCTGCCTTTTTAGCTCAAAATAAGTAAAATTTCTGTGTTTTTACACCAAAATAAATGGAATTTCTGTCTTTTTGCTCTAAAATAATAGGAATTTTTGAATTATGCCCTGAAATAAGTGAAATTTCTGCAATTTTGCCCCAAGATAAAAGAAATTTCTTCCTTTTTATCACAAAAAAGTAATTTCTGTCTTTTTGCCCCAAAATAAAGGAAATTTCTGCCTTTTTGCCGCCAAATAAGAGGAATTTCAGCCTTTTTAGCTCAAAATATGGGGAATTTCTGCATTTTTGCCCCAAAATATTAAGGATTTCTGCCATTGTGCTCTAAAATACGGAAAATTTCTGCCTTTTTTCTCTAAAATAAATGAAATTTCTGCAATTTTGCCACAAAATTAGTGAAATTTCTGCAATTTTGCCCAAAAATAAGGGAAATTTCTGGAATTTTGTCCCAAAATAAGTGGAATTTCTGAGTTTTGCCCCAAAATAATTAGAATTTCTGTCTTTTGTCCCAACATATAGGGAATTTCTGCCTATTTGCCCCACAATTAGGGAAATTTCTGCAATTTTGCTCCAAAATACGGGAAATTTCTGCTTTTTTGCCTGAAAATAAGGGGAATGTATACTTTTTGCCATAAAAAAGGGAAATTTCTTCATTTTTGCCCCAAAATAAGAAGAATTTCTGCCTTTTTACCTCAAAATAATTAAAATTTCTATCTTTTTACCCCAAAATAAATGGAATTTCTGTCTTTTTGCTCCAAAATAAAAGGAATTTTTGAATTATGCCCTGAAATAAGTGAAATTTCGGCAATAT
The DNA here is from genome assembly GCF_963924665.1 of Micromys minutus. Taxonomy (NCBI): domain Eukaryota; kingdom Metazoa; phylum Chordata; class Mammalia; order Rodentia; family Muridae; genus Micromys; species Micromys minutus. Next base: position 97,830 of record NW_027667569.1, read on the forward strand.
TGCCCCAAAATAAAAGAAATTTCTTCCTTTTTATCACAAAAAAGAAATTTCTGTCTTTTTGCCCCAAAATAAGAGAAATTTCAGCCTTTTTGCCCCCAAATAAGGGGAAATTTCAGCCTTTTTAGCTCAAAATATTTGGAATTTCTGCATTTTTGCCACAAAATATTAAGGATTTCTGCCATTGTTCTTTAAAATACGGAAAATATCTGCCTTTTTTCCTGAAATAAGTGAAATTTCTGCAATTTTGCCCCAAAATATGTGAAATTTTTGTAATTTTGCACCAAAATAAGGGAAATTTCTGGAATTTTGCCCCAAAATAAGTAGAATTTCTGAGTTTTGCCCCAAAATAAGAAGAATTTCTGTCTTTTTGCCCCAACATATAAGGAATTTTTGCATTTTTGCCCCACAATTAGAAGAATTTCTGCAATTTTCCTCCAAAATACGGGGAATTTCTGCTTTTTTGCCCGAAAATAAGGGGAATGTATATCTTTTGCCACAAAATAGGGAAATTTCTTCATTTTTGCCCCAAAATAAGAGGAATTTCTGCCTTTTTACCTCAAAATAAGTGAAATTTCTGCCTTTTTACCCAAAAATAAATGGAATTTCTGTCTTTTTGCCCAAAAATAAAAGGAATTTTTGAATTATGCCCTGAAATAAGTGAAATTTCTGCAATTTTGCCCCAAAATAATAGAAATTTTCGACTTTTTGCCACAAAATAAGGGGAATTTCTGTCTTTTTGCCCCAAAATAAGGGAAATTTCTGCCTTTTTGCCCCCAAATAAGGGGGAATTTCAGGCTTTTTACCTCAAAATACGGGGAATTTCTGCTTTTTTGCCCGAAAATAAGGGGAATGTATATCTTTTGCCACAAAATAGGGAAATTTCATTTTTGCCCCAAAATAAGAGGAATTTCTGCCTTTTTACCTCAAAATAAGTGAAATTTCTGCCTTTTTACCCAAAAATAAACGGAATTTCTGTCTTTTTGCCCAAAAATAAAAGAAATTTTTGAATTATGCCCTGAAATAAGTGAAATATCTGCAATTTTGCCCCAAAATAATAGAAATTTCTGCCTTTTTGCCACAAAATAAGGGGAATTTCTGTCTTTTTGCCCCAAAATAAGGGAAATTTCTGCCTTTTTGCCCCCAAATAAAGGGGACTTTCAGGCTTTTTACCTCAAAATAAGGGGAATTTCTGCATTTTTGCCACAAAATATTAAGAATTTCTGCCATTGCTCCAAAGTATGGAAAACTTCTGCCTTTTTTCCTTTAAATAAGTGAAATTTCTGCAATTTTGCCCCAAAATAAGTGAAATTTCTGCAATTTTGCCCCAAAATAAGGGAAATTTTTGGAATTTTGGCCCAAAATAAGTGAAATTTCTGAGTTTTGCCCCAAAATAAGGAGAATTTCTGTATTTTTGCCCAAACATATAGGGAATTTCTGCAGTTTTGCCCCACAATTAGGGGAATTTCTGCAATTTTGCTCCAAAATACGGGGAATTTCAGCCTTTTTCGCCGAAAATAAAGGGAATTTCTGCCATTTTGCCGCGAAATAAGTGAAATTTCTGCAGTTTTACCACAAAATAAGGGGAATTTCTTCATTTTTGCCCCAAAATTAGGGGAATTTCTGCAATTTTGCTCCAAAATACGGGGAATTTCTGCATTTTTGCCCGAAAATAAAGGGAATGTATACCTTTTTGCCTTAAAAAGAGAATTTCTTCATTTTTACCCCAAAATAAGGGGATTTTCCGCCTTTTTGACTCAAAATAAGTGCAATTTCTGACTTTTCCCCAAAAATAAACGGAATTTCTGTCTTTTTGCCTTAAAATAAGGGGAATTTCTGACTTTTTGCCCTGAAATAAGTAAAATTTCTAAAATTTTTCCCAAAAATAAGGGAAATGTCTGCTTTTTGCCCCAAAATAAGGGGAATTTCTGCTTTTTTCCATCTAAATAAGTGGAAAATCTGTCTTTTTCTCCCAAAACAAACGGAATTTCTGTATTATTTGACTCAAAATAAGGAAAATTTCTGACTTATTACTCTCAAATATGTGAAATTTCTGCAATTTTGCCCCAAATAAAAGAAATTTCTGCCTTTTTGCCACAAAATAAGGAGAATTTCTGTCTTTTTGCCCCCAAATAAGGGAAATTTCTGCCTTTTTGCCCTCAAATAAGGGGAATTTAAGCCTTTTTACCTCAAAATTAGGGGAATTTCTGCATTTTTGCCACAAAATATTAAAAATTTCTGCCATTGTGCTCTAAAATACGGAAAATTTCTGCCTTTTTTCTCTAAAATAAATGAAATTTCTGCAATTTTGCCGCAAAATAAGTGAAATTTCTGCAATTTTGCCCAAAAATAAGGGAAATTTCTTGAATTTTACCCCAAAATAAGTAGAATTTCTGAGTTTTGCCCCAAAACAAGAAGAATTTCTGTCTTTCTGCCCCAACATATAAGGAATTTTTGCATTTTTGCCCCACAATTAGAAGAATTTCTGCAATTTTGCTCCAAAATACGGGGAATTTCTGCTTTTTTGCCCGAAAATAAGGGGAATGTATATCTTTTGCCACAAAATAAAGAAATTTCTTCATTTTTGCCCCAAAATAAGAGGAATTTCTGCCTTTTTACCCCAAAATAAGTAAAATTTCTGCCTTTTTACCCAAAAATAAACGGAATTTCTGTCTTTTTGCCCAAAAATAAAAGGAATTTTTGAATTATGCCCTGAAATAAGTGAAATTTCTGCAATTTTGCCCCAAAATAAGTGAAATTTCTACAATTTTGCCCCAAAATAACGGAAATTTTTGCAATTTTGGCCCAAAATTAGAGAAATTTCTGAGTTTTCCCCCAAAATAAGGAGAATTTCTGTCTTTTTGCCCCAACATATAGGGAATTTCTGCATTTTTGCCCCAAAATTAGGGGAATTTCTGCTTTTTTCCATCTAAATGAGTGGAATTTCTGTCTTTTTCCCCAAAAAAAAGGGAATTTCTGTATATTTTGACTCAAAATAAGGAAAATTTCTGACTTATTACTCAGATATAAGTGAAATTTCTGCAATTTTGCCCCAAAATAATAGAAATTTCTGCCTTTTTGCCACAAAATAAGGAGAATTTCTGTCTTTTTGCCCCAAAATAAGGGAAATTTCTGCCTTTTTGCCCCCAAATAAGGGGAATTTCAGCCTTTTTACCTCAAAATAAGGGGAATTTCTGCATTTTTGCAACAAAATATTAAAAATTACTGCCATTGTGCTCTAAAATACGGAAAATTTCTGCCTTTTTTCTTTAAAATAAATGAAATTTCTGCAATTTTGCCCCAAAATTAGTGAAATTTCTGCAATTTTGCCCAAAAATAAGGGAAATTTCTGTAATTTTGCCCAAAAATAAGTGGAATTTCTGAGTTTTGCCCCAAAATAAGGAGAATTTCTGTCTTTTTGTCCCAACATATAGGGTATTTCTGCCTTTTTGCCTCACAATTAGGGGAATTTCTGCAATTTTGCTCCAAAATATGGGGAATTTCTGCTTTTTTGCCTGAAAATAAGGGGAATGTATACTTTTTGCCACAAAAAAGGGAAATTTCTTCATTTTTGCCCCAAAATAAGAGGAATTTCTGCCTTTTTACCTCAAAATAAGTAAAATTTCTGTCTTTTTACCCCAAAATAAATGGAATTTCTGTCTTTTTGCTCCAAAATAAAAGGAATTTTTGAATTTACTCTGAAATAATTGAAATTTCTGCAATATTGCCCCAAAATAAAAGAAATTTCTTCCTTTTTATCACAAAAAAGGAATTTCTGTCTTTTTGCCCCAAAATAAGGGAAATTTCAGCCTTTTTGCCCCCAAAAAAGGGGAAATTTCAGCCTTTTTAGCTCAAAATATGGGGAATTTCTGCATTTTTGCCACAAAATATTAAGGATTTCAGCCATTGTTCTCTAAAATACGGAAAATTTCTGCCTTTTTTCCCTTAAATAAGTGAAATTTCTGCAATTTTGCCCCAAAATAAGTGAAATTTCTGCAATTTTGCCCCAAAATAAGGGAAATTTTTGGAATTTTGGCCCAAAATAAGTGAAATTTCTGAGTTTTCCTCCAAAATAAGGAGAATTTCTGTCTTTTTGCCCCAACATATAGGGAATTTCTGCATTTTTGCCCCAAAATTAGGGGAATTTCTGCAATTTTGCTCCAAAATACGGGGAATTTCAGCATTTTTGCCGAAAATAAAGGGAATTTCTGCCATTTTGCGGCGAAATAAGTGAAATTTCTGCAGTTTTACCACAAAGTAAGGGGAATTTCTTCGTTTTTGCCCCAAAATTAGGGGAATTTCTGCAATTTTGCTCCAAAATACGGGGATTTTCTGCATTTTTGCCCGAAAATAAAGGGAATGTATACCTTTTTGCCTTAAAAAAGAGAATTGCTTCATTTTTACCCCAAAATAAGGGGGTTTTCCGCCTTTTTTACTCAAAATAAGTGCAATTTCTGACTTTTCCCCAAAAATAAATGGAATTTCTGACTTTTTGCCTTAAAATAAGGGGAATTTCTGACTTTTTGCCCTGAAATAAGTAAAATTTCTAAAAATTTTTTCCAAAATAAGGGAAATGTCTGCTGTTTGCCCCAAAATAATGGGAATTTCTGCTTTTTTCCCTCTAAATAAGTGGATTTTCTGTCTTTTTCCCCCAAAACAAAAGAAATTTCTGTCTTTTTTGCCTCAAAATAAAAAAAATTTCTGTCTTATTACTCTGAAATAAGTGAAATTTCTGCAATTTTGCCCCCAAAATCTGGAAATTTCTGCCTTTTTGCCCCCAAATAAGGGGAATTTCAGCCTTTTTACCTCAAAATAAGGGGAATTTGTGCATTTTTGCCACAAAATATTAGGAATTTCAGCCTTTTTTCCCCAAAATAAGGAAAATCTCTGCCTTTTTTTTGAAATAAGTGAAATTTCTGCAATTGTGCCCCAAAATAAGTGAAATTTCTTCAATTTTGCCCCAAAATAAGGGAAATTTCTGGAATTTTGCACCAAATAAGTGGAATTTCTGAATTTTTCTCCAAAATAAGGAGAATTTCTGTCTTTTTGCCCCAACATATAGGGAATGTCTGCCTTTTTGCCCCACAATTAGGGGAATTTCTGCAATTTTGCTCAAAAATAGGGGGAATTTTGGCCTTTTTGCCCGAAAATAAGAAGAATGCATACCTTTTGCCATAAAAAAGGGGAATTTCTTCATTTTTGCTCTAAAATAAGGGGAATTTCTGCTTTTTTCCCTTTAAATAAGTGGAATTTCTGTCTTTTTCCCCCAAAACAAAGGGAATTTCTGTCTTTTTTGCTCCAAAATAAGGAAAATTTCTGACTTATTACCCTGAAATAAGTGAAATTTCTTCATATTTGCCCAAAAATAAGCGAAATTTCTGCCTTTTTGCCCCAAAATAAAGGGAATTTCAGCCTTTTTACCTCAAAATAAGGGGAATTTCTGCATTTTTTCCACAAAATATTAGGAATTTCTGCCTTTTTGCCCCAAAATAAGGAAAATTTCTGCCTTTTTTCCATGAAATAAGTGAAATTTCTGTAATTTTGCACCAAAATAAGTGAAATTTCTGCAATTTTGCCCCAAATAAGGGAAATTTCTGGAATTTTGCTCCAAATAAGTGGAATTTCAGATTTTTGCTCCAAAATAAAAAGAATTTCTGTCTTTTTGCCCCAACATATAGGGAATTTCTGCTTTTTTGCCCCACAATTAGGGGAATTTCTGCAATTTTGCTCCAAAATAGGGGGAATTTCTGCTTTTTTGCTTGAAAATAAGAAGAATGCATATCTTTTTGCCATAAAAAAGGGTAATTTTTTCAGGTTTGCCCCAAAATAAGAGGAATTTCTGCCTTTCTACCTCAAAATAAGTGAAATTTCTGCCTTTTTACCCAAAAATAAACGAAATTTCTGTCTTTTTGTTCCAGAATAAAAGGAATTTTTGAATTATGCCTTGAAATAAGTGAAATTTCTGCAATTTTGCCCCAAAATAAAAGAAATTTCTGCCTTTTTGCCACAAAATAAGAAAAATTTCTGTATTTTTGCCCCAAAATAAGGGAAATTTTTGCCTTTTAATTCCCAAATAAGGGGAATTTCAGCCTTTTTACCTCAAAATAAGAGGAATTTCTGCATTTTTGACACAAAATATTAAAAATTTCTGCAATTGTGCTCTAAAATACAGAAAATTTCTGCCTTTTTTCCCTGAAATAAATGAAATTTCTGCAATTTGTCCCAAAATAAGTGAAATTTCTGCAATTTTGCCCCAAAATAAGGGAAATTTCTGGAATTTTGCCCCAAAATAAGTGGAATTTCTGCAGTTTTACCCCAAAATAAGTGGAAGTTCTGCGTTTTTGCCCCAAAATTAGGGGAATTTCTGCAATTTTGCTCCAAAATACGGGGAATTTCTGCCTTTTTGCACGAAAATAAAGGGAATGTATACCTTTTTGCCATAAAGAAAGAGAATTTCTTTATTTTTACCCCAAAATAATTGGATTTTCCGCCTTTTTGACTCAAAATAAGTGCAATTTCTGACTTTTCCCCAAAAATAAACGGAATTACTGTCTTTTTGCCTTAAAATAAGGGGAATTTCTGACTTTTTGCCCTGAAATAAGTAAAATTTCTAAAATTTTTCCCAAAATAAGGGAAATGTCTGCTTTTTGCCCCAAAATAAGGGGAATTTCTGCTTTTTTCCATCTAAATAAGTGGAATTTCTGTCTTTTTCCCCCAAAACAAAGGGAATTTCTTTCTTTTTTGACTCAAAATAAGGAAAATTTCTGACTTATTACTCTGAAATAAGTGAAATTTCTGCAATTTTGCCCCAAAAAAGGGAAATTTCTGCCTTTTTGCCCCCAAATAAGGGGAATTTCAGACTTTTTACCTCAAAATAAGGGGAATTTGTGCATTTTTGCCAAAAAATATTAGGAATTTCAGCCTTTTTTCCCCAAAATAAGGAAAATATCTGCCTTTTTTTTTGAAATAAGTGAAATTTCTGCAATTGTGCCCCAAAATAAGTGAAATTTCTGCAATTTTGCCCCAAAATAAGGGAAATTTCTGGAATTTTGCACCAAATAAGTGGAATTTCTGAGTTTTTCCCCAAAATAAGGAGAATTTCTGTCTTTTTGCCCCAACATATAGGGAATGTCTGCCTTTTTGCCCCACAATTAGGGGAATTTCTGCAATTTTGCTCAAAAATAGGGGGAATTTTGTCCTATTTGCCCGAAAATAAGAAGAATGCATACCTTTTGCCATAAAAAAGGTGAATTTCTTCATTTTTGCTCTAAAATAAGGGGAATTTCTGCTTTTTTCCCTTTAAATAAGTGGAATTTCTGTCTTTTTCCCCCAAAACAAAGAGAATTTCTGTCTTTTTTGCTCCAAAAGAAGGAAAATTTCTGACTTATTACCCTGAAATAAGTGAAATTTCTTCATATTTGCCCCAAAATAAGCGAAATTTCTGCGTTTTTGCCCCCAAATAAAGGGAATTTCAGCCTTTTTACCTCAAAATAAGGGGAATTTCAGCATTTTTCCACAAAATATTAGGAATTTCTGCCTTTTTGCCCCAAAATAAGGAAAATTTCTGCCTTTTTTCCATGAAATAAGTGAAATTTCTGTAATTTTGCACCAAAATAAGTGAAATTTCTGCAATTTTGCCCCAAAATAAGGGAAATTTCTGGAATTTTGCTCCAAATAAGTGGAATTTCAGATTTTTGCTCCAAAATAAAAAGAATTTCTGTCTTTTTGCTTCAGGTTTGCCCCAAAATAAGAGGAATTTCTGCCTTTCTACCTCAAAATAAGTGAAATTTCTGCCTTTTTACCCAAAAATAAACAGAATTTCTGTCTTTTTGCCACAGAATAAAAGGAATTTTTGAATTATGCCTTGAAATAAGTGAAATTTCTGCAATTTTGCCCCAAAATAAAAGAAAATTCTGCCTTTTTGCACAAAGTAAGGAGAATTTCAGTATTTCTGCCCCAAAATAAGGGAAATATTTGCCTTTTTGTTCCCAAATAAGGAGAATTTCAGCCATTTTACCTCAAAATAAGAGGAATTTCTGCATTTTTGCCACAAAATATTAAAAATTTCTGCCATTGTGCTCTAAAATACAGAAAATTTCTGCCTTTTTTCCCTGAAATAAATGAAATTTCTGCAATTTTGCCCCAAAATAAGTGAAATTTCTGCAATTTTGCCCCAAAATAAGGGAAATTTCTGGAATTATGCCCAAAAATAAATGGAATTTCTGCAGTTTTACACCAAAATAAGGGGAAGTTCTGCGTTTTTGCCCCAAAATTAGGGGAATTTCTGCAATTTTCTCCAAAATACGGGGAATTTCTGCCTTTTTGCACGAAAATAAAGGGAATGTATACCTTTTTGCCATAAAGAAAGAGAATTTCTTCATTTTTACCCCAAAATAAGGGGATTTTCCGCCTTTTTGACTCAAAATAAGTGCAATTTCTGACTTTTCCCCAAAAAGAAACGGAATTTCTGTCTTTTTGCCTTAAAATAAGGGGAATTTCTGACTTTTTGCCCTGAAATAAGTAAAATTTCTAAAATTTTTCCCAAAATAAGGGAAATGTCTGCTGTTTGCCCCAAAATAACGGGAATTTCTGCTTTTTTCCATCTAAATAAGTGTAATTTCTGTCTTTTTCCCCCAAAACAAAGAGAATTTCTGTCTTTTTTGTTTCAAAATAAGGAAAATTTCTGACTTATTACTCTGAAAAAAGTGAAATTTCTGGAATTTTGCCCCAAAATAAGTGAAATTTCTGCAATTTTGCCCCAAAATAAGGGAAATTTTTGGAATTTTGGCCCAAAATAAGAGAAATTTCTGAGTTTTCCTCCAAAATAAGGAGAATTTCTGTCTTTTTGCCCCAACATATAGGGAATTTCTGCATTTTTGCCCAACAATTAGGGGAATTTCTGCAATTTTGCTCCAAAATATGGGGAATTTCAGCCTTTTTTGCCGAAAATAAGGGGAATTTTTGCCATTTTGCCATGAAATAAGTGAAATTTCTGCAGTTTTACCCCAAAATAAGAGAAAGTTCTGCGTTTTTGCCCCAAAATTAGGGGAATTTCTGCAATTGTGCTCCAAAATACAGGGGAATTTCTGCATTTTTGCCCGAAAATAAAGGGAATGTATACCTTTTTGCCTTAAAAAAGAGAATTTCTCAATTTTTACCCCAAAATAAGGTGATTTTCCGACTTTTTGACTCAAAATAAGTGCAATCTGACTTTTCCCCAAAAATAAACGGAATTTCTGTCTTTTTGCCTTAAAATAAGGGGAATTTCTGACTTTTTGCCCTGAAATAAGTAAAATTTCTAAAAATTTTTTCCAAAATAAGGGAAATGTCTGCTGTTTGCCCCAAAATAAGGGGAATTTCTGCTTTTTCCCTCTAAATAAGTGGATTTTCTGTCTTTTTTCCCCAAAACAAAGGAAATTTCTGTCTTTTTTGCCTCAAAATAAAAAAAATTTCTGAATTATTACTCTGAAATAAGTGAAATTTCTGCAATTTTGCCCCAAAATAAGGGGAATTTCAGCCTTTTTACCTCAAAATAAGAGGAATTTGTGCATTTTTGTCACAAAATATTAGGAATTTCAGCCTTTTTTCCCCAAAATAAGAAAAATTTCTGCCTTTTTTTTGAAATAAGTGAAATTTCTGCAATTGTGCCCCATAACAAGTGAAATTTCTGCAATTTTGCCCCAAAATAAGGGAAATTTCTGGAATTTTGAACCAAATAAGTAGAATTTCTGAGTTTTTCCCCAAAATAAGGAGAATTTCTGTCTTTTGCCCCAACATATAGGGAATGTCTGCCTTTTTGCCCCACAATTAGGGGAATTTCTGCAATTTTGCTCAAAAATAGGGGGAATTTTGGCCTTTTTGCCCGAAAATAAGAAGAAGGCATACCTTTTGCCATAAAAAAGGGAAATTTCTTTATTTTTGCTCTAAAATAAGGGGAATTTCTGCTTTTTTCCCTTTAAATAAGTAGAATTTCTCTCTTTTTCCCCCAAAACAAAGGGAATTTCTGTCTTTTTTGCTCCAAAATAAGGAAAATTTCTGACTTGTTACCCTGAAATAAGTGAAATTTCTGCATATTTGCCCCAAAATAAGGGAAATTTCTGCCTTTTTGCCCCCAAATAAAAGGAATTTCAGCCTTTTTACCTCAAAATAAGGGGAATTTCTGCATTTTTTCCAGAAAATATTAGGAATTTCTGACTTTTTGCCCCAAAATAAGGAAAATTTCTGCATTTTTTCCATGAAATAAGTGAAATTTCTGCAATTTTGCCCCAAAATCAGTGAAATTTCTTAAATTTTGCCCCAAAATAAGGGAAATTTCTGGAATTTTGCTCCAAATAAGTGGAATTTCTGAGTTTTGCCCCAAAATAAAAAGAATTTCTGTCTTTTTGCCCCAACATATAGGGAATTTCTGCATTTTTTCCCCACAATTAGGGGAATTTCTGCAATTTTGCTCCAAAATAGAGGGAATTTCTGCTTTTTTGCTTGAAAATAAGAATGCATATCTTTTTGCCATAAAAAAGGGAAATATTTTCAGGTTTGCCCCAAAATAAGAGGAATTTCTGCCTTTCTACCTCAAAAAAGTGAAATTTCTGCTTTTTTACCCAAAAATAAACGAAATTTCTGTCTTTTTGCCGCAGAATAAAAGGAATTTTTGAATTATGCCTTGAAATAAGTGAAATTTCTGCAATTTTGCCCCAAAATAAAAAAAATTTCTGCCTTTTTGCCACAAAATAAGGAGAATTTCTGTATTTTTGCCCCAAAATAAGAGAAATTTTTGCCTTTTTGTTCCCGAATAAAAGGAATTTCAGCCTTTTTACCTCAAAATAAGAGGAATTTCTGCATTTTTGCCACAAAATATTAAAAATTTCTGCCATTGTGCTCTAAAATACGAAAAATTTCTGCCTTTTTTCCCTGAAATAAATGAAATATCTGCAATTTTGCCCCAAAATAAGTGAAATTTCTGCAATTTTGCCCAAAATAAGGGAAATTTCTGGAATTTTGCCCCAAAATAAGTAGAATTTCTACAGTTTTACCCCAAAATAAGGGGAAGTTCTGCGTTTTTGCCCCAAAATTAGGGGAATTTCTGCAATTTTGCTCCAAAATACGAGGAATTTCTGCATTTTTGCCCGAAAATAAAGGGAATGTATACCTTTTTGCCATAAAGAAATAGAATTTCTTCATTTTTACCCCAAAATAAGGGGATTTTCCGCCTTTTTGACTCAAAATAAGTGCAATTTCTGACTTTTCCCCAAAAATAAACGGAATTTCTGTCTTTTTGCCTTAAAATAAGGGGAATTTCTGACTTTTTGCCCTGAAATAAGTAAAATTTCTAAAATTTATCTCAAAAATAAGGGAAATGTCTGCTTTTTGCCCCAAAATAAGGGGAATTTCTGCTGTTTTCCATCTAAATAAGTGGAATTTCTGTCTTTTTCCCCAAAAGAAAGGGAATTTCTGTATTTTTTGACTCAAAATAAGGAAAATTTCTGACTTATTACTCAGAAATAAGTGAAATTTCTGCAATTTTGCCCCAAAATAATAGAAATTTCTGCCTTTTTGCCACAAAATAAGGAGAATTTCTGTCTTTTTGCCCCAAAATAAGGGAAATTTCTGCCTTTTTGCCCCCAAATAAGGGGAATTTCAGGCTTTTTACCTTAAAATAAGGGGAATTTCAGCATTTTTGCAACAAAATATTAAAAATTACTGCCATTGTGCTCTAAAATACGGAAAATTTCTGCCTTTTTTCTTTAAAATAAATGAAATTTCTGCAATTTTGCCCCAAAATTAGTGAAATTTCTGCAATTTTGCCCAAAAATAAGGGAAATTTCTGGAATTTTGCCCCAAAATAAGTGGAATTTCTGAGTTTTGCCCCAAAATAAGGAGAATTTCTGTCTTTTTGTCCCAACATATAGGGTATTTCTGCCTTTTTGCCCCACAATTAGGGGAATTTCTGCAATTTTGCTCCAAAATATGGGGAATTTCTGTTTTTTGCCTGAAAATAAGGGGAATGTATACTTTTTGCCACAAAAAAGGGAAATTTCTTCATTTTTGCCCCAAAATAAGAGGAATTTATGCCTTTTTACCTCAAAATAAGTAAAATTTCTGTCTTTTTACCCCAAAATAAATGGAATTTCTGTCTTTTTGCTCCAAAATAAAAGGAATTTTTGAATTATGCTCTGAAATAATTGAAATTTCTGCAATATTGCCCCAAAATAAAAGAAATTTCTTCCTTTTTATCACAAAAAAGGAATTTCTGTCTTTTTGCCCTAAAATAAGGGAAATTTCAGCCTTTTTGCCCCCAAAAAAGGGGAAATTTCAGCCTTTTTAGCTCAAAATATGGGGAATTTCTGCATTTTTGCCACAAAATATTAAGGATTTCAGCCATTGTTCTCTAAAATACGGAAAATTTCTGCCTTTTTTCCCTTAAATAAGTGAAATTTCTGCAATTTTGCCCCAAAATAAGTGAAATTTCTGCAATTTTGTCCCAAAATAAGGGAAATTTTTGGAATTTTGGCCCAAAATAAGTGAAATTTCTGAGTTTTGCCCCAAAATAAGGAGAATTTCTGTCTTTTTGCCCCAACATATAGGGAATTTCTGCATTTTTGCCCCACAATTAGGGGAATTTCTGCAATTTTGCTCCAAAATACGGGGAATTTCAGCCTTTTTTGCCGAAAATAAAGGGAATTTCTGCCATTTTGTCGCGAAATAAGTGAAATTTCTGCAGTTTTACCACAAAATAAGGGGAATTTCTTCGTTTTTGCCCCAAAATTAGGGGAATTTCTGCAATTTTGCTCCAAAATACGGGGAATTTCTGCATTTTTGCCCGAAAATAAAGGGAATGTATACCTTTTTGCCTTAAAAAAGAGAATTTCTTCATTTTTACCCCAAAATAAGTTGATTTTCCGCCTTTTTGACTCAAAATAAGTGCAATTTCTGACTTTTCCCCAAAAATAAATGGAATTTCTGTCTTTTTGCCTTAAAATAAGGGGAATTTCTGACTTTTTGCCCTGAAATAAGTAAAATTTCTAAAAATTTTTTCCAAAATAAGGGAAATGTCTGCTGTTTGCCCCAAAATAAGGGGAATTTCTGCTTTTTTCCCTATAAATAAGTGGATTTTCTGTCTTTTTCTCCCAAAACAAAAGAAATTTCTGTCTTTTTTGCCTCAAAATAAAAAAAATTTCTGACTTATTACTCTGAAATAAGTGAAATTTCTGCAATTTTGCCCCCAAAATAGGGAAATTTCTGCCTTTTTGCCCCCAAATAAGGGGAATTTCAGCCTTTTTACCTCAAAATAAGGGGAATTTGTGCATTTTTGCCACAAAATATTAGGAATTTCAGCCTTTTTTCCCCAAAATAAGGAAAATTTCGGCCTTTTTTTTTGAAATAAGTGAAATTTCTGCATTGTGCCCCAAAATAAGTGAAATTTCTGCAATTTTGCCCCAAAATAAGGGAAATTTCTGGAATTTTGCACCAAATAAGTGGAATTTCTGAGTTTTTCTTCAAAATAAGGAGAATTTCTGTCTTTTTGCCCCAACATATAGGGAATATCTGCCTTTTTGCCCCACAATTAGGGGAATTTCTGCAATTTTGCTCAAAAATAGGGGGGATTTTGGCCTTTTTGCCCGAAAATAAGAAGAATGCATACCTTTTGCCATAAAAAGGGGAATTTCTTCATTTTTGCTCTAAAATAAGGGGAATTTCTGCTTTTTTCCCTTTAAATAAGTGGAATTTCTGTCTTTTTCCCCCAAAACAAAGGGAATTTCTGTCTTTTTTGCTCCAAAATAAGGAAAATTTCTGACTTATTACCCTGAAATAAGTGAAATTTCTTCATATTTGCCCCAAAATAAGCGAAATTTCTGCCTTTTTGCCCCCAAATAAAGGGAATTTCAGCCTTTTTACCTCAAAATAAGGGGAATTTCTGCATTTTTGCCACAAAGTATTAGGAATTTCTGCCTTTTTGCCCCAAAATAAGGAAAATTTCTGCCTTTTTTCCATGAAATAAGTGAAATTTCTGTAATTTTGCACCAAAATAAGTGAAATTTCTGCAATTTTGCCCCAAATAAGGGAAATTTCTGGAATTTTGCTCCAAATAAGTGGAATTTCAGATTTTTGCTCCAAAATAAAAAGAATTTCTGTCTTTTTGCCCCAACATATAGGGAATTTCTGCTTTTTTGCCCCACAATTAGGGGAATTTCTGCAATTTTGCTCCAAAATAGGGGGAATTTCTGCTTTTTTGCTTGAAAATAAGAAGAATGCATATCTTTTTGCCATAAAAAAGGGTAATTTTTTCAGGTTTGCCCCAAAATAAGAGGAATTTCTGCCTTTCTACCTCAAAATAAGTGAAATTTCTGCCTTTTTACCCAAAAATAAACAAAATTTCTGTCTTTTTGCCCCAGAATAAAAGGAATTTTTGAATTATGCCTTGAAATATGTGAAATTTCTGCAATTTTGCTCCAAAATAAAGAAAATTCTGCCTTTTTGGCACACAATAAGGAGAATTTCTGTATTTTTGCCCCAAAATAAGGGAAATTTTTGCCTTTTTGTTCCCAAATAAGGGGAATTTCAGCCTTTTTACCTCAAAATAAGAGGAATTTCTACATTTTTGCCACAAAATATTAAAAATTTCTGCCATTGTGCTCTAAAATACAGAAAATTTCTGCCTTTTTTCCCTGAAATAAATGAAATTTCTGCAATTTGTCCCAAAATAAGTGAAATTTCTGCAATTTTGCCCCAAAATAAGGGAAATTTCTGGAATTTTGCCCCAAAATAAGTGGAATTTCTGCAGTTTTACTCCAAAATAAGGGGAAGTTCTGTGTTTTTGCCCCAAAATTAGGGGAATTTCTGCAATTTTGCTCCAAAATACGGGGAATTTCTGCCTTTTTGCACGAAAATAAAGGGAATGTATACCTTTTTTCCATAAAGAAAGAGAATTTCTTCATTTTTACCCCAAAATAATTGGATTTTCCGCCTTTTTGACTCAAAATAAGTGCAATTTCTGACTTTTCCCCAAAAATAAACGGAATTTCTGTCTTTTTGCCTTAAAATAAGGGGAATTTCTGACTTTTTGCCCTGAAATAAGTAAAATTTCTAAAATTTTTCCCAAAATAAGGGAAATGTCTGCTTTTTGCCCCAAAATAAGGGGAATTTCTGCTTTTTTCCATCTTAATAAGTGGAATTTCTGTCTTTTTCCCCCAAAACAAAGGGAATTTCTGTATTTTTTGACTCAAAATAAGGAAAATTTCTGACTTATTACTCTGAAATAAGTGAAATTTCTGCAATTTTGCCCCAAAATAAGTGAAATTTCTGCAATTTTGCCCCAAAATATGGGAAATTTTTGGAATTTTGGCCCAAAATAAGAGAAATTTCTGAGTTTTCCCCCAAAATAAGGAGAATTTCTGTGTTTTTGCCCCAACATATAGGGAATTTCTGCATTTTTGCCCAACAATTAGGGGAATTTCTGCAATTTTGCTCCAAAATACGGGGAATTTCAGCCTTTTTCGCCGAAAATAAGGGGAATTTTTGCCATTTTGCCGCGAAATAAGTGAAATTTCTGCAGTTTTACCCCAAAATAAGGGGAAATTCTGCATTTTTGCCCCAAAATTAGGGGAATTTCTGCAATTTTGCTCCAAAATACAGGGGAATTTCTGCATTTTTGCCCGAAAATAAAGGGAATGTATACCTTTTTGCCTTAAAAAAAGAGAATTGCTTCATTTTTACCCCAAAATAAGGGGGTTTTCTGCCTTTTTTACTCAAAATAAGTGCAATTTCTGACTTTTCCCCAAAAATAAACAGAATTTCTGTCTTTTTGCCTTAAAATAAGGGGAATTTTTGACTTTTTACCCTGAAATAAGTAAAATTTCTAAAAATTTTTTCCAATATAAGGGAAATGTCTGCTTTTTGCCCCAAAATAAGGGGAATTTCTGCTTTTTTCCCTCTAAATAAGTGGAATTTCTGTCTTTTTCCTCCAAAACAAAGGAAATTTCTGTCTTTTTTGCCTCAAAATAAATAAAAAATTTCTGACTTATTACTCTGAAATAAGTGAAATTTCTGCAATTTTGCCCCAAAATAAGGGAAATTTCTGCCTTTTTGCCCCCAAATAAGGGGAATTTCAGCATTTTTACCTTAAAATAAGAAGAATTTTTGCATTTTTGCCACTAAATATTAGGAATTTCAGTCTTTTTTCCCCAAAATAAGGAAAATTTCTGCCTTTTTTTTGAAATAAGTGAAATTTCTGCAATTGTGCCCCAAAATAAGTGAAATTTCTGCAATTTTGCCCCAAAATAAGGGAAATTTCTGGAATTTTGTACCAAATAAGTGGAATTTCTGAGTTTTTCCCCAAAATAAGGAGAATTTCTGTCTTTTTGCCCCAAAATATAGGGAATGTCTGCCTTTTTGCCCCACAATTAGGGGAATTTCTGCAATTTTGCTCAAAAATAGGGGGAATTTTGGCTTTATTGCACGAAAATAAGAAGAATGCATACCTTTTGCCATAAAAAAGGGAAATTTCTTCATTTTTGCTCTAAAATAAGGGGAATTTCTGCTTTTTTCCCTTTAAATAAGTGGAATTTCTGTCATTTTCCCCCAAAACAAAGGGAATTTCTGTCTTTTTTGCCCCAAAATAAGGAAAGTTTCTGCCTTATTACCCTGAAATAAGTGAAATTTCTACATATTTGCCCTAAAATAAGGGAAATTTCTGCCTTTTTGCCCCCAAATAAAGGGAATTTTAGCCTTTTTACCTCAAAATAAGGGGAATTTATGCATTTTTGCCACAAAATATTAGGAATTTCTGCCTTTTTGCCCCAAAATAAGAAAAATTTCTGCCTTTTTTCCATGAAATAAGTGAAATTTCTGCAATATTGCCCCAAAATATGTGAAATTTCTGCAATTTTGCCCAAAAATACGGGAAATTTCTGGAATTTTGCTCCAAATAAGTGGAATTTCTGAGTTTTGCCCCAAAATAAAAAGAATTTCTGTCTTTTTGCCCCAACATAAAGGGAATTTCTGCTTTTTTGCCCCACAATTAGGGGAATTTCTGCAATTTTGCTCCAAAATTGGGGGAATTTCTGCTTTTTTGCTTGAAAATAAGAAGAATGCATATCTTTTTGCCATAAAAAAGGGAAATTTTTTCAGGTTTGCCCCAAAATAAGAGGAATTTCTGCCTTTCTACCTCAAAATAAGTGAAATTTCTGCCTTTTTACCCAAAAATAAACGAAATTTCTGTCTTTTTGCCCCAGAATAAAAGGAATTTTTGAATTATGCCTTGAAATAAGTGAAATTTCTGCAATTTTGCTCCAAAATAAAAGAAATTTCTGCCTTTTTGCCACAAAATAAGGAGAATTTCTGTACTTTTGCCCCAAAATAAGGGAAATTTTTGCCTTTTGTTCCCAAATAAGGGGATTTCAGCTTTTTTACCTCAAAATAAGAGGAATTTCTGCATTTTTGCTACAAAATATTAAAAATTTCTGCCATTGTGCTCTAAAATACGGAAAATTTCTGCCTTTTTTCCCTGAAATAAATGAAATTTCTGCAATTTTGTCACAAAATAAGTGAAATTTCTGCAATTTTGCCCCAAAATAAGGGAAATTTCTGGAATTTTGCCCCAAAATAAGTGGAATTTCTACAGTTTTACCCCAAAATAAGGGGAAGTTCTGCATTTTTGCCCCAAAATTAGGGGAATTTCTGCAATTTTGCTCCAAAATACGAGGAATTTATGAATTTTTGCCCGAAAATAAAGGGAATATATACTTTTTGCCATAAAGAAAGAGAATTTCTTCATTTTTACCCCAAAATAAGGGGATTTTCCGCCTTTTTGACTCAAAATAAGTGCAATTTCTGACTTTTCCCCAAAAATAAACGGAATTTCTGTCTTTTTGCCTTAAAATAAGGGGAATTTCTGACTTTTTGCCCTGAAATAAGTAAAATTTCTAAAATTTTTCCCAAAATAAGGGAAATGTCTGCTTTTTGCCCCAAAATAAGGGGAATTTCTGCTTTTTTCCATCTTAATAAGTGGAATTTCTGTCTTTTTCCCCAAAAACAAAGGGAATTTCTGTATTTTTTGACTCAAAATAAGGAAAATTTCTGACTTATTACTCTGAAATAAGTGAAATTTCTGCAATTTTGCCCCAAAATAAGTGAAATTTCTGCAATTTTGCCCCAAAATATGGGAAATTTTTGGAATTTTGGCCCAAAATAAGAGAAATTTCTGAGTTTTCCCCCAAAATAAGAAGAATTTCTGTGTTTTTGCCCCAACATATAGGGAATTTCTGCATTTTTGCCCAACAATTAGGGGAATTTCTGCAATTTTGCTCCAAAATACGGGGAATTTCAGCCTTTTTCGCCGAAAATAAGGGGAATTTTTGCCATTTTGCCGCGAAATAAGTGAAATTTCTGCAGTTTTACCCCAAAATAAGGGGAAATTCTGCATTTTTGCCCCAAAATTAGGGGAATTTCTGCAATTTTGCTCCAAAATACAGGGGAATTTCTGCATTTTTGCCCGAAAATAAAGGGAATGTATACCTTTTTGCCTTAAAAAAAGAGAATTGCTTCATTTTTACCCCAAAATAAGGGGGTTTTCTGCCTTTTTTACTCAAAATAAGTGCAATTTCTGACTTTTCCCCAAAAATAAACAGAATTTCTGTCTTTTTGCCTTAAAATAAGGGGAATTTTTGACTTTTTACCCTGAAATAAGTAAAATTTCTAAAAATTTTTTCCAATATAAGGGAAATGTCTGCTTTTTGCCCCAAAATAAGGGGAATTTCTGCTTTTTTCCCTCTAAATAAGTGGAATTTCTGTCTTTTTCCTCCAAAACAAAGGAAATTTCTGTCTTTTTTGCCTCAAAATAAATAAAAAATTTCTGACTTATTACTCTGAAATAAGTGAAATTTCTGCAATTTTGCCCCAAAATAAGGGAAATTTCTGCCTTTTTGCCCCCAAATAAGGGGAATTTCAGCATTTTTACCTTAAAATAAGAAGAATTTTTGCATTTTTGCCACTAAATATTAGGAATTTCAGTCTTTTTTCCCCAAAATAAGGAAAATTTCTGCCTTTTTTTTTGAAATAAGTGAAATTTCTGCAATTGTGCCCCAAAATAAGTGAAATTTCTGCAATTTTGCCCCAAAATAAGGGAAATTTCTGCAATTTTGTACCAAATAAGTGGAATTTCTGAGTTTTTCCCCAAAATAAGGAGAATTTCTGTCTTTTTGCCCCAAAATATAGGGAATGTCTGCCTTTTTGCCCCACAATTAGGGGAATTTCTGCAATTTTGCTCAAAAATAGGGGGAATTTTGGCTTTATTGCACGAAAATAAGAAGAATGCATACCTTTTGCCATAAAAAAGGGAAATTTCTTCATTTTTGCTCTAAAATAAGGGGAATTTCTGCTTTTTTCCCTTTAAATAAGTGGAATTTCTGTCATTTTCCCCCAAAACAAAGGGAATTTCTGTCTTTTTTGCCCCAAAATAAGGAAAGTTTCTGCCTTATTACCCTGAAATAAGTGAAATTTCTACATATTTGCCCTAAAATAAGGGAAATTTCTGCCTTTTTGCCCCCAAATAAAGGGAATTTTAGCCTTTTTACCTCAAAATAAGGGGAATTTATGCATTTTTGCCACAAAATATTAGGAATTTCTGCCTTTTTGCCCCAAAATAAGAAAAATTTCTGCCTTTTTTCCATGAAATAAGTGAAATTTCTGCAATATTGCCCCAAAATATGTGAAATTTCTGCAATTTTGCCCAAAAATACGGGAAATTTCTGGAATTTTGCTCCAAATAAGTGGAATTTCTGAGTTTTGCCCCAAAATAAAAAGAATTTCTGTCTTTTTGCCCCAACATAAAGGGAATTTCTGCTTTTTTGCCCCACAATTAGGGGAATTTCTGCAATTTTGCTCCAAAATTGGGGGAATTTCTGCTTTTTTGCTTGAAAATAAGAAGAATGCATATCTTTTTGCCATAAAAAAGGGAAATTTTTTCAGGTTTGCCCCAAAATAAGAGGAATTTCTGCCTTTCTACCTCAAAATAAGTGAAATTTCTGCCTTTTTACCCAAAAATAAACGAAATTTCTGTCTTTTTGCCCCAGAATAAAAGGAATTTTTGAATTATGCCTTGAAATAAGTGAAATTTCTGCAATTTTGCTCCAAAATAAAAGAAATTTCTGCCTTTTTGCCACAAAATAAGGAGAATTTCTGTACTTTTGCCCCAAAATAAGGGAAATTTTTGCCTTTTGTTCCCAAATAAGGGGATTTCAGCTTTTTTACCTCAAAATAAGAGGAATTTCTGCATTTTTGCTACAAAATATTAAAAATTTCTGCCATTGTGCTCTAAAATACGGAAAATTTCTGCCTTTTTTCCCTGAAATAAATGAAATTTCTGCAATTTTGTCACAAAATAAGTGAAATTTCTGCAATTTTGCCCCAAAATAAGGGAAATTTCTGGAATTTTGCCCCAAAATAAGTGGAATTTCTACAGTTTTACCCCAAAATAAGGGGAAGTTCTGCATTTTTGCCCCAAAATTAGGGGAATTTCTGCAATTTTGCTCCAAAATACGAGGAATTTATGAATTTTTGCCCGAAAATAAAGGGAATATATACCTTTTTGCCATAAAGAAAGAGAATTTCTTCATTTTTACCCCAAAATAAGGGGATTTTCCGCCTTTATGACTCAAAATAAGTGCAATTTCTGACTTTTCCCCCAAAATAAACGGAATTTCTGTCTTTTTGCCTTAAAATAAGGGGAATTTCTGACTTTTTGCCCTGAAATAAGTAAAATTTCTAAAATTTTTCCCAAAAATAAGGGAAATGTCTGCTTTTTGCCCCAAAATAAGGGGAATTTCTGCTTTTTTCCATCTAAATAAGTGGAAAATCTGTCTTTTTCTCCCAAAACAAACAGAATTTCTGTATTTTTTGACTCAAATTAAGGAAAATTTCTGACTTATTACTCTCAAATATGTGAAATTTCTGCAATTTTGCCCCAAATAAAAGAAATTTCTACATTTTTGCCACAAAATAAGGAGAATTTCTGTCTTTTTGCCCCAAAATAAGGGAAATTTCTACCTTTTTGCCCTCAAATAAGGGGAATTTAAGCCTTTTTACCTCAAAATTAGGGGAATTTCTGCATTTTTGCCACAACATATTAAAAATTTCTGCCATTGTGCTTTAAATACGGAAAATTTCTGCCTTTTTTCTCTAAAATAAATGAAATTTCTGCAATTTTGCCGCAAAATAAGTGAAATTTCTGCCATTTTGCCCAAAAATAAGGGAAATTTCTTGAATTTTACCCCAAAATAAGTAGAATTTCTGAGTTTTGCCCCAAAACAAGAAGAATTTCTGTCTTTCTGCCCCAACATATAAGGAATATTTGCATTTTTGCCCCACAATTAGAAGAATTTCTGCAATTTTGCTCCAAAATACGGGGAATTTCTGCTTTTTTGCCCGAAAATAAGGGGAATGTATATCTTTTGCCACAAAATAAAGAAATTTCTTCATTTTTGCCCCAAAATAAGAGGAATTTCTGCCTTTTTACCCCAAAATAAGTAAAATTTCTGCCTTTTTACCCAAAAATAAACGGAATTTCTGTCTTTTTGCCCAAAAATAAAAGGAATTTTTGAATTATGCCCTGAAATAAGTGAAATTTCTGCAATTTTGCCCCAAAATAATAGAAATTTCTGCCTTTTTGCCACAAAATAAAAGGAATTTCTGTCTTTTTGCCCCCAAATAAGGGAAATTTATGCCTTTTTGCCCCCAAATAAGGGGGAATTTCAGGCTTTTTACCTCAAAATAAGGGGAACTTTTGCTTTTTTGCCACAAAATATTAAGAATTTCTGCCATTGTGCTCCAAAGTATGGAAAACTTCTGCCTTTTTTCCCTTAAATAAGTGAAATTTCTGCAATTTTGCCCCAAAATAAGTGAAATTTCTACAATTTTGCCCCAAAATAAGGGAAATTTTTGGAATTTTGGCCCAAAATTAGAGAAATTTCTGAGTTTTCCCCCAAAATAAGGAGAATTTCTGTCTTTTTGCCCCAACATATAGGGAATTTCTGCATTTTTGCCCCAAAATTAGGGGAATTTCTGCTTTTTTCCATCTAAATAAGTGGAATTTCTGTCTTTTTCCCCAAAAAAAAAGGTAATTTCTGTATTTTTTGACTCAAAATAAGGAAAATTTCTGACTTATTACTCAGATATAAGTGAAATTTCTGCAATTTTGCCCCAAAATAATAGAAATTTCTGCCTTTTTGCCACAAAATAAGGAGAATTTCTGTCTTTTTGCCCCAAAATAAGGGAAATTTCTGCCTTTTTGCCCCCAAATAAGCGGGAATTTCAGCCTTTTTACCTCAAAATAAGGGGAATTTCTGCATTTTTGCAACAAAATATTAAAAATTACTGCCATTGTGCTCTAAAATAAGGAAAATTTCTGCCTTTTTTCTTTAAAATAAATGAAATTTCTGCAATTTTGCCCCAAAATTAGTGAAATTTCTGCAATTTTGCCCAAAAATAAGGGAAATTTCTGTAATTTTGCCCAAAAATAAGTGGAATTTCTGAGTTTTGCCCCAAAATAAGGAGAATTTCTGTCTTTTTGTCCCAACATATAGGGTATTTCTGCCTTTTTGCCCCACAATTAGGGGAATTTCTGCAATTTTGCTCCAAAATATGGGGAATTTCTGCTTTTTTGCCTGAAAATAAGGGGAATGTATACTTTTTGCCACAAAAAAGGGAAATTTCTTCATTTTTGCCCCAAAATAAGAGGAATTTCTGCCTTTTTACCTCAAAATAAGTAAAATTTCTGTCTTTTTACCCCAAAATAAATGTAATTTCTGTCTTTTTGCTCCAAAATAAAAGGAATTTTTGAATTTACTCTGAAATAATTGAAATTTCTGCAATATTGCCCCAAAATAAAAGAAATTTCTTCCTTTTTATCACAAAAAAGGAATTTCTGTCTTTTTGCCCCAAAATATGGGAAATTTCAGCCTTTTTGCCCCCAAAAAAGGGGAAATTTCAGCCTATTTAGCTCAAAATATGGGGAATTTCTGCATTTTTGCCACAAAATATTAAGGATTTCAGCCATTGTTCTCTAAAATACGGAAAATTTCTGCCTTTTTTCCCTTAAATAAGTGAAATTTCTGCAATTTTGCCCCAAAATAAGTGAAATTTCTGCAATTTTGCCCCAAAATAAGGGAAATTTTTGGAATTTTGGCCCAAAATAAGTGAAATTTCTGAGTTTTCCTCCAAAATAAGGAGAATTTCTGTCTTTTTGCCCCAACATATAGGGAATTTCTGCATTTTTGCCCCAAAATTAGGGGAATTTCTGCAATTTTGCTCCAAAATACGGGGAATTTCAGCATTTTTGCCGAAAATAAAGGGAATTTCTGCCATTTTGCCGCGAAATAAGTGAAATTTCTGCAGTTCTACCACAAAGTAAGGGGAATTTCTTCGTTTTTGCCACAAAATTAGGGGAATTTCTGCAATTTTGCTCCAAAATACGGGGAATTTCTGCATTTTTGCCCGAAAATAAAGGGAATGTATACCTTTTTGCCTTAAAAAAGAGAATTTCTTCATTTTTACCCCAAAATAAGGTGATTTTCCGCCTTTTTGACTCAAAATAAGTGCAATTTCTGACTTTTCCCCAAAAATAAATGGAATTTCTGTCTTTTTGCCTTATAATAAGGGGAATTTCTGACTTTTTGCCCTGAAATAAGTAAAATTTCTAAAAATTTTTTCCAAAATAAGGGAAATGTCTGCTGTTTGCCCCAAAATAAGGGGAATTTCTGCTTTTTTCCCTCTAAATAAGTGGATTTTCTGTCTTTTTCTCCCAAAACAAAAGAAATTTCTGTCTTTTTTGCCTCAAAATAAAAAAATTTCTGACTTATTACTCTGAAATAAGTGAAATTTCTGCAATTTTGCCCCCAAAATCTGGAAATTTCTGCCTTTTTGCCCCCAAATAAGGGGAATTTCAGCCTTTTTACCTCAAAATAAGGGGAATTTGTGCATTTTTGCCACAAAATATTAGGAATTTCAGCCTTTTTTCCCCAAAATAAGGAAAATCTCTGCCTTTTTTTTGAAATAAGTGAAATTTCTGCAATTGTGCCCCAAAATAAGTGAAATTTCTGCAATTTTGCCCCAAAATAAGGGAAATTTCTGGAATTTTGCACCAAATAAGTGGAATTTCTGAATTTTTCTCCAAAATAAGGAGAATTTCTGTCTTTTTGCCCCAACATATAGGGAATGTCTGCCTTTTTGCTCCACAATTAGGGGAATTTCTGCAATTTTGCTCCAAAATATGGGGAATTTCTGCTTTTTTGCCTGAAAATAAGGGGAATGTATACTTTTTGCCACAAAAAAGGGAAATTTCTTCATTTTTGCCCCAAAATAAGAGGAATTTCTGCCTTTTTACCTCAAAATAAGTAAAATTTCTGTCTTTTTACCCCAAAATAAATGGAATTTCTGTCTTTTTGCTCCAAAATAAAAGGAATTTTTGAATTTACTCTGAAATAATTGAAATTTCTGCAATATTGCCCCAAAATAAAAGAAATTTCTTCCTTTTTATCACAAAAAAGGAATTTCTGTCTTTTTGCCCCAAAATAAGGGAAATTTCAGCCTTTTTGCCCCCAAAAAAGGGGAAATTTCAGCCTTTTTAGCTCAAAATATGGGGAATTTCTGCATTTTTGCCACAAAATATTAAGGATTTCAGCCATTGTTCTCTAAAATACGGAAAATTTCTGCCTTTTTTCCCTTAAATAAGTGAAATTTCTGCAATTTTGCCCCAAAATAAGTGAAATTTCTGCAATTTTGCCCCAAAATAAGGGAAATTTTTGGAATTTTGGCCCAAAATAAGTGAAATTTCTGAGTTTTCCTCCAAAATAAGGAGAATTTCTGTCTTTTTGCCCCAACATATAGGGAATTTCTGCATTTTTGCCCCAAAATTAGGGGAATTTCTGCAATTTTGCTCCAAAATACGGGGAATTTCAGCCTTTTTTGCCGAAAATAAAGGGAATTTCTGCCATTTTGCCGCGAAATAAGTGAAATTTCTGCAGTTTTACCACAAAGTAAGGGGAATTTCTTCGTTTTTGCCCCAAAATTAGGGGAATTTCTGCAATTTTGCTCCAAAATACGGGGAATTTCTGCATTTTTGCCCGAAAATAAAGGGAATGTATACCTTTTTGCCTTAAAAAAGAGAATTTCTTCATTTTTACCCCAAAATAAGGTGATTTTCCGCCTTTTTGACTCAAAATAAGTGCAATTTCTGACTTTTCCCCAAAAATAAATGGAATTTCTGTCTTTTTGCCTTATAATAAGGGGAATTTCTGACTTTTTGCCCTGAAATAAGTAAAATTTCTAAAAATTTTTTCAAAAATAAGGGAAATGTCTGCTGTTTGCCCCAAAATAAGGGGAATTTCTGCTTTTTTCCCTCTAAATAAGTGGATTTTCTGTCTTTTTCTCCCAAAACAAAAGAAATTTCTGTCTTTTTTGCCTCAAAATAAAAAAAATTTCTGACTTATTACTCTGAAATAAGTGAAATTTCTGCAATTTTGCCCCCAAAATCTGGAAATTTCTGCCTTTTTGCCCCCAAATAAGGGGAATTTCAGCCTTTTTACCTCAAAATAAGGGGAATTTGTGCATTTTTGCCACAAAATATTAGGAATTTCAGCCTTTTTTCCCCAAAATAAGGAAAATCTCTGCCTTTTTTTTGAAATAAGTGAAATTTCTGCAATTGTGCCCCAAAATAAGTGAAATTTCTGCAATTTTGCCCCAAAATAAGGGAAATTTCTGGAATTTTGCACCAAATAAGTGGAATTTCTGAATTTTTCTCCAAAATAAGGAGAATTTCTGTCTTTTTGCCCCAACATATAGGGAATGTCTGCCTTTTTGCTCCACAATTAGGGGAATTTCTGCAATTTTGCTCCAAAATATGGGGAATTTCTGCTTTTTTGCCTGAAAATAAGGGGAATGTATACTTTTTGCCACAAAAAAGGGAAATTTCTTCATTTTTGCCCCAAAATAAGAGGAATTTCTGCCTTTTTACCTCAAAATAAGTAAAATTTCTGTCTTTTTACCCCAAAATAAATGGAATTTCTGTCTTTTTGCTCCAAAATAAAAGGAATTTTTGAATTTACTCTGAAATAATTGAAATTTCTGCAATATTGCCCCAAAATAAAAGAAATTTCTTCCTTTTTATCACAAAAAAGGAATTTCTGTCTTTTTGCCCCAAAATAAGGGAAATTTCAGCCTTTTTGCCCCCAAAAAAGGGGAAATTTCAGCCTTTTTAGCTCAAAATATGGGGAATTTCTGCATTTTTGCCACAAAATATTAAGGATTTCAGCCATTGTTCTCTAAAATACGGAAAATTTCTGCCTTTTTTCCCTTAAATAAGTGAAATTTCTGCAATTTTGCCCCAAAATAAGTGAAATTTCTGCAATTTTGCCCCAAAATAAGGGAAATTTTTGGAATTTTGGCCCAAAATAAGTGAAATTTCTGAGTTTTCCTCCAAAATAAGGAGAATTTCTGTCTTTTTGCCCCAACATATAGGGAATTTCTGCATTTTTGCCCCAAAAATTAGGGGAATTTCTGCAATTTTGCTCCAAAATACGGGGAATTTCAGCCTTTTTTGCCGAAAATAAAGGGAATTTCTGCCATTTTGCCGCGAAATAAGTGAAATTTCTGCAGTTTTACCACAAAGTAAGGTGAATTTCTTCGTTTTTGCCCCAAAATTAGGGGAATTTCTGCAATTTTGCTCCAAAATACGGGGAATTTCTGCATTTTTGCCCGAAAATAAAGGGAATGTATACCTTTTTGCCTTAAAAAAGAGAATTTCTTCATTTTTACCCCAAAATAAGGTGATTTTCCGCCTTTTTGACTCAAAATAAGTGCAATTTCTGACTTTTCCCCAAAAATAAATGGAATTTCTGTCTTTTTGCCTTATAATAAGGGGAATTTCTGACTTTTTGCCCTGAAATAAGTAAAATTTCTAAAAATTTTTTCCAAAATAAGGGAAATGTCTGCTGTTTGCCCCAAAATAAGGGGAATTTCTGCTTTTTTCCCTCTAAATAAGTGGATTTTCTGTCTTTTTCCCCCAAAACAAAAGAAATTTCTGTCTTTTTTGCCTCAAAATAAAAAAAAATTTCTGACTTATTACTCTGAAATAAGTGAAATTTCTGCAATTTTGCCCCCAAAATCTGGAAATTTCTGCCTTTTTGCCCCCAAATAAGGGGAATTTCAGCCTTTTTACCTCAAAATAAGGGGAATTTGTGCATTTTTGCCACAAAATATTAGGAATTTCAGCCTTTTTTCCCCAAAATAAGGAAAATCTCTGCCTTTTTTTTGAAATAAGTGAAATTTCTGCAATTGTGCCCCAAAATAAGTGAAATTTCTGCAATTTTGCCCCAAAATAAGGGAAATTTCTGGAATTTTGCACCAAATAAGTGGAATTTCTGAATTTTTCTCCAAAATAAGGAGAATTTCTGTCTTTTTGCCCCAACATATAGGGAATGTCTGCCTTTTTGCCCCACAATTAGGGGAATTTCTGCAATTTTGCTCAAAAATAGCGGGAATTTTGGCCTTTTTGCCCGAAAATAAGAAGAATGCATACCTTTTGCCATAAAAAAGGGGAATTTCTTCATTTTTGCTCTAAAATAAGGGGAATTTCTGCTTTTTTCCCTTTAAATAAGTGGAATTTCTGTCATTTTCCCCCAAAACAAAGGGAATTTCTGTCTTTTTTGCTCCAAAATAAGGAAAATTTCTGACTTATTACCCTGAAATAAGTGAAATTTCTTCATATTTGCCCAAAAATAAGCGAAATTTCTGCCTTTTTGCCCCCAAATAAAGGGAATTTCAGCCTTTTTACCTCAAAATAAGGGGAATTTCTGCATTTTTTCCACAAAATATTAGGAATTTCTGCCTTTTTGCCCCAAAATAAGGAAAATTTCTGCCTTTTTTCCATGAAATAAGTGAAATTTCTGTAATTTTGCATCAAAATATGTGAAATTTCTGCAATTTTGCCCCAAATAAGGGAAATTTCTGGAATTTTGCTCCAAATAAGTGGAATTTCAGATTTTTGCTCCAAAATAAAAAGAATTTCTGTCTTTTTGCCCCAACATATAGGGAATTTCTGCTTTTTTGCCTCACAATTAGGGGAATTTCTGCAATTTTGCTCCAAAATAGGGGGAATTTCTGCTTTTTTGCTTGAAAATAAGAAGAATGCATATCTTTTTGCCATAAAAAAGGGTAATTTTTTCAGGTTTGCCCCAAAATAAGAGGAATTTCTGCCTTTCTACCTCAAAATAAGTGAAATTTCTGCCTTTTTACCCAAAAATAAACGAAATTTCTGTCTTTTTGTTCCAGAATAAAAGGAATTTTTGAATTATGCCTTGAAATAAGTGAAATTTCTGCAATTTTGCCCCAAAATAAAAGAAATTTCTGCCTTTTTGCCACAAAATAAGGAGAATTTCTGTATTTTTGCCCGAAAATAAGGGAAATTTTTGCCTTTTTGTTCCCAAATAAGGGGAATTTCAGCCTTTTTACCTCAAAATAAGAGGAATTTCTGCATTTTTGCCACAAAATATTAAAAATTTCTGCAATTGTGCTCTAAAATACAGAAAATTTCTGCCTTTTTTCCCTGAAATAAATGAAATTTCTGCAATTTGTCCCAAAATAAGTGAAATTTCTGCAATTTTGCCCCAAAATAAGGGAAATTTCTGAAATTTTGCCCCAAAATAAGTGGAATTTCTGCAGTTTTACCCCAAAATAAGGGGAAGTTCTGCGTTTTTGCCCCAAAATTAGGGGAATTTCTGCAATTTTGCTCCAAAATACGGGGAATTTCTGCCTTTTTGCACGAAAATAAAGGGAATGTATACCTTTTTGCCATAAAGAAAGAGAATTTCTTTATTTTTACCCCAAAATAATTGGATTTTCCGCCTTTTTGACTCAAAATAAGTGCAATTTCTGACTTTTCCCCAAAAATAAACGGAATTTCTGTCTTTTTGCCTTAAAATAAGGGGAATTTCTGACTTTTTCCCCTTAAATAAGTAAAATTTCTAAAATTTTTCCCAAAATAAGGGAAATGTCTGCTTTTTGCCCCAAAATAAGGGGAATTTCTGCTTTTTTCCATCTAAATAAGTGGAATTTCTGTCTTTTTCCCCCAAAACAAAGGGAATTTCTGTCTTTTTTGACTCAAAATAAAGAAAATTTCTGACTTATTACTCTGAAATAAGTGAAATTTCTGCAATTTTGCCCCAAAATAAGTGAAATTTCTGCAATTTTGCCCCAAAATATGGGAAATTTTTGGAATTTTGGCCCAAAATAAGAGAAATTTCTGAGTTTTCCCCCAAAATAAGGAGAATTTCTGTGTTTTTGCCCCAACATATAGGGAATTTCTGCATTTTTGCCCAACAATTAGGGGAATTTCTGCAATTTTGCTCCAAAATACGGGGAATTTCAGCCTTTTTCGCCGAAAATAAGGGGAATTTTTGCCATTTTGCCGTGAAATAAGTGAAATTTCTGCAGTTTTACCCCAAAATAAGGGGAAATTCTGCATTTTTGCCCCAAAATTAGGGGAATTTCTGCAATTTTGCTCCAAAATACAGGGGAATTTCTGCATTTTTACCCGAAAATAAAGGGAATGTATACCTTTTTGCCTTAAAAAAAGAGAATTGCTTCATTTTTACCCCAAAATACGGGGGTTTTCCGCCTTTTTTACTCAAATAAGTGCAATTTCTGACTTTTCCCCAAAAATAAACAGAATTTCTGTCTTTTTGCCTTAAAATAAGGGGAATTTTTGACTTTTTACCCTGAAATAAGTAAAATTTCTAAAAATTTTTTCCAATATAAGGGAAATGTCTGCTTTTGCCCCAAAATAAGGGGAATTTCTGCTTTTTTCCCTCTAAATAAGTGGAATTTCTGTCTTTTTCACCCAAAACAAAGGAAATTTCTGTCTTTTTTGCCTCAAAATAAATAAAAAATTTCTGACTTATTACTCTGAAATAAGTGAAATTTCTGTAATTTTGCCCCAAAATAAGGGAAATTTCTGCCTTTTTGCCCTCAAATAAGGGGAATTTCAGCATTTTTACCTCAAAATAAGGGGAATTTTTGCATTTTTGCCACTAAATATTAGGAATTTCAGTCTTTTTTCCCCAAAATAAGGAAAATTTCTGCCTTTTTTTTGAAATAAGTGAAATTTCTGCAATTGTGCCCCAAAATAAGTGAAATTTCTGCAATTTTGCCAAAAAATAAGGGAAATTTTTGGAATTTTGGCCCAAAATAAGTGAAATTTCTGAGTTTTCCTCCAAAATAAGGAGAATTTCTGTCTTTTTGCCCCAACATATAGGGAATTTCTGCATTTTTGCCCCAAAATTAGGGGAATTTCTGCAATTTTGCTCCAAAATACGGGGAATTTCAGCCTTTTTTGCCGAAAATAAAGGGAATTTCTGCCATTTTGCCGCGAAATAAGTGAAATTTCTGCAGTTTTACCACAAAGTAAGGGGAATTTCTTCGTTTTTGCCCCAAAATTAGGGGAATTTCTGCAATTTTCCTCCAAAATACGGGGAATTTCTGCATTTTTGCCCGAAAATAAAGGGAATGTATACCTTTTTGCCTTAAAAAAGAGAATTTCTTCATTTTTACCCCAAAATAAGGTGATTTTCCGCCTTTTTGACTCAAAATAAGTGCAATTTCTGACTTTTCCCCAAAAATAAATGGAATTTCTGTCTTTTTGCCTTAAAATAAGGGGAATTTCTGACTTTTTGCCCTGAAATAAGTAAAATTTCTAAAAATTTTTTCCAAAATAAGGGAAATGTCTGCTGTTTGCCCCAAAATAAGGGGAATTTCTGCTTTTTTCCCTCTAAATAAGTGGATTTTCTGTCTTTTTCCCCCAAAACAAAAGAAATTTCTGTTTTTTTGCCTCAAAATAAAAAAAAAATTTCTGACTTATTACTCTGAAATAAGTGAAATTTCTGCAATTTTGCCCCCAAAATCTGGAAATTTCTGCCTTTTTGCCCCCAAATAAGGGGAATTTCAGCCTTTTTACCTCAAAATAAGGGGAATTTGTGCATTTTTGCCACAAAATATTAGGAATTTCAGCCTTTTTTCCCCAAAATAAGGAAAATCTCTGCCTTTTTTTGAAATAAGTGAAATTTCTGCAATTGTGCCCCAAAATAAGTGAAATTTCTGCAATTTTGCCCCAAAATAAGGGAAATTTCTGGAATTTTGCACCAAATAATTGGAATTTCTGAATTTTTCTCCAAAATAAGGAGAATTTCTGTCTTTTTGCCCCAACATATAGGGAATGTCTGCATTTTTGCCCCACAATTAGGGTAATTTCTGCAATTTTGCTCCAAAATATGGGGAATTTCTGCTTTTTTGCCTGAAAATAAGGGGAATGTATACTTTTTGCCACAAAAAAGGGAAATTTCTTCATTTTTGCCCCAAAATAAGAGGAATTTCTGCCTTTTTACCTCAAAATAAGTAAAATTTCTGTCTTTTTACCCCAAAATAAATGGAATTTCTGTCTTTTTGCTCCAAAATAAAAGGAATTTTTGAATTTACTCTGAAATAATTGAAATTTCTGCAATATTGCCCCAAAATAAAAGAAATTTCTTCCTTTTTATCACAAAAAAGGAATTTCTGTCTTTTTGCCCCAAAATAAGGGAAATTTCAGCCTTTTTGCCCCCAAAAAAGGGGAAATTTCAGCCTTTTTATCTCAAAATATGGGGAATTTCTGCATTTTTGCCACAAAATATTAAGGATTTCAGCCATTGTTCTCTAAAATACGGAAAATTTCTGCCTTTTTTCCCTTAAATAAGTGAAATTTCTGCAATTTTGCCCCAAAATAAGTGAAATTTCTGCAATTTTGCCCCAAAATAAGGGAAATTTTTGGAATTTTGGCCCAAAATAAGTGAAATTTCTGAGTTTTCCTCCAAAATAAGGAGAATTTCTGTCTTTTTGCCCCAACATATAGGGAATTTCTGCATTTTTGCCCCAAAATTAGGGGAATTTCTGCAATTTTGCTCCAAAATACGGGGAATTTCAGCCTTTTTTGCCGAAAATAAAGGGAATTTCTGCCATTTTGCCGCGAAATAAGTGAAATTTCTGCAGTTTTACCACAAAGTAAGGTGAATTTCTTCGTTTTTGCCCCAAAATTAGGGGAATTTCTGCAATTTTGCTCCAAAATACGGGGAATTTCTGCATTTTTGCCCGAAAATAAAGGGAATGTATACCTTTTTGCCTTAAAAAAGAGAATTTCTTCATTTTTACCCCAAAATAAGGTGATTTTCCGCCTTTTTGACTCAAAATAAGTGCAATTTCTGACTTTTCCCCAAAAATAAATGGAATTTCTGTCTTTTTGCCTTATAATAAGGGGAATTTCTGACTTTTTGCCCTGAAATAAGTAAAATTTCTAAAAATTTTTTCCAAAATAAGGGAAATGTCTGCTGTTTGCCCCAAAATAAGGGGAATTTCTGCTTTTTTCCCTCTAAATAAGTGGATTTTCTGTCTTTTTCTCCCAAAACAAAAGAAATTTCTGTCTTTTTTGCCTCAAAATAAAAAAAATTTCTGACTTATTACTCTGAAATAAGTGAAATTTCTGCAATTTTGCCCCCAAAATCTGGAAATTTCTGCCTTTTTGCCCCCAAATAAGGGGAATTTCAGCCTTTTTACCTCAAAATAAGGGGAATTTGTGCATTTTTGCCACAAAATATTAGGAATTTCAGCCTTTTTTCCCCAAAATAAGGAAAATCTCTGCCTTTTTTTTGAAATAAGTGAAATTTCTGCAATTGTGCCCCAAAATAAGTGAAATTTCTGCAATTTTGCCCCAAAATAAGGGAAATTTCTGGAATTTTGCACCAAATAAGTGGAATTTCTGAATTTTTCTCCAAAATAAGGAGAATTTCTGTCTTTTTGCCCCAACATATAGGGAATGTCTGCCTTTTTGCTCCACAATTAGGGGAATTTCTGCAATTTTGCTCCAAAATATGGGGAATTTCTGCTTTTTTGCCTGAAAATAAGGGGAATGTATACTTTTTGCCACAAAAAAGGGAAATTTCTTCATTTTTGCCCCAAAATAAGAGGAATTTCTGCCTTTTTACCTCAAAATAAGTAAAATTTCTGTCTTTTTACCCCAAAATAAATGGAATTTCTGTCTTTTTGCTCCAAAATAAAAGGAATTTTTGAATTTACTCTGAAATAATTGAAATTTCTGCAATATTGCCCCAAAATAAAAGAAATTTCTTCCTTTTTATCACAAAAAAGGAATTTCTGTCTTTTTACCCCAAAATAAGGGAAATTTCAGCCTTTTTGCCCCCAAAAAAGGGGAAATTTCAGCCTTTTTAGCTCAAAATATGGGGAATTTCTGCATTTTTGCCACAAAATATTAAGGATTTCAGCCATTGTTCTCTAAAATACGGAAAATTTCTGCCTTTTTTCCCTTAAATAAGTGAAATTTCTGCAATTTTGCCCCAAAATAAGTGAAATTTCTGCAATTTTGCCCCAAAATAAGGGAAATTTTTGGAATTTTGGCCCAAAATAAGTGAAATTTCTGAGTTTTCCTCCAAAATAAGGAGAATTTCTGTCTTTTTGCCCCAACATATAGGGAATTTCTGCATTTTTGCCCCAAAAATTAGGGGAATTTCTGCAATTTTGCTCCAAAATACGGGGAATTTCAGCCTTTTTTGCCGAAAATAAAGGGAATTTCTGCCATTTTGCCGCGAAATAAGTGAAATTTCTGCAGTTTTACCACAAAGTAAGGTGAATTTCTTCGTTTTTGCCCCAAAATTAGGGGAATTTCTGCAATTTTGCTCCAAAATACGGGGAATTTCTGCATTTTTGCCCGAAAATAAAGGGAATGTATACCTTTTTGCCTTAAAAAAGAGAATTTCTTCATTTTTACCCCAAAATAAGGTGATTTTCCGCCTTTTTGACTCAAAATAAGTGCAATTTCTGACTTTTCCCCAAAAATAAATGGAATTTCTGTCTTTTTGCCTTATAATAAGGGGAATTTCTGACTTTTTGCCCTGAAATAAGTAAAATTTCTAAAAATTTTTTCCAAAATAAGGGAAATGTCTGCTGTTTGCCCCAAAATAAGGGGAATTTCTGCTTTTTTCCCTCTAAATAAGTGGATTTTCTGTCTTTTTCCCCCAAAACAAAAGAAATTTCTGTCTTTTTTGCCTCAAAATAAAAAAAATTTCTGACTTATTACTCTGAAATAAGTGAAATTTCTGCAATTTTGCCCCCAAAATCTGGAAATTTCTGCCTTTTTGCCCCCAAATAAGGGGAATTTCAGCCTTTTTACCTCAAAATAAGGGGAATTTGTGCATTTTTGCCACAAAATATTAGGAATTTCAGCCTTTTTTCCCCAAAATAAGGAAAATCTCTGCCTTTTTTTTGAAATAAGTGAAATTTCTGCAATTGTGCCCCAAAATAAGTGAAATTTCTGCAATTTTGCCCCAAAATAAGGGAAATTTCTGGAATTTTGCACCAAATAAGTGGAATTTCTGAATTTTTCTCCAAAATAAGGAGAATTTCTGTCTTTTTGCCCCAACATATAGGGAATGTCTGCCTTTTTGCTCCACAATTAGGGGAATTTCTGCAATTTTGCTCCAAAATATGGGGAATTTCTGCTTTTTTGCCTGAAAATAAGGGGAATGTATACTTTTTGCCACAAAAAAGGGAAATTTCTTCATTTTTGCCCCAAAATAAGAGGAATTTCTGCCTTTTTACCTCAAAATAAGTAAAATTTCTGTCTTTTTACCCCAAAATAAATGGAATTTCTGTCTTTTTGCTCCAAAATAAAAGGAATTTTTGAATTTACTCTGAAATAATTGAAATTTCTGCAATATTGCCCCAAAATAAAAGAAATTTCTTCCTTTTTATCACAAAAAAGGAATTTCTGTCTTTTTGCCCCAAAATAAGGGAAATTTCAGCCTTTTTGCCCCCAAAAAAGGGGAAATTTCAGCCTTTTTAGCTCAAAATATGGGGAATTTCTGCATTTTTGCCACAAAATATTAAGGATTTCAGCCATTGTTCTCTAAAATACGGAAAATTTCTGCCTTTTTTCCCTTAAATAAGTGAAATTTCTGCAATTTTGCCCCAAAATAAGTGAAATTTCTGCAATTTTGCCCCAAAATAAGGGAAATTTTTGGAATTTTGGCCCAAAATAAGTGAAATTTCTGAGTTTTCCTCCAAAATAAGGAGAATTTCTGTCTTTTTGCCCCAACATATAGGGAATTTCTGCATTTTTGCCCCAAAATTAGGGGAATTTCTGCAATTTTGCTCCAAAATACGGGGAATTTCAGCCTTTTTTGCCGAAAATAAAGGGAATTTCTGCCATTTTGCCGCGAAATAAGTGAAATTTCTGCAGTTTTACCACAAAGTAAGGGGAATTTCTTCGTTTTTGCCCCAAAATTAGGGGAATTTCTGCAATTTTGCTCCAAAATACGGGGAATTTCTGCATTTTTGCCCGAAAATAAAGGGAATGTATACCTTTTTGCCTTAAAAAAGAGAATTTCTTCATTTTTACCCCAAAATAAGGTGATTTTCCGCCTTTTTGACTCAAAATAAGTGCAATTTCTGACTTTTCCCCAAAAATAAATGGAATTTCTGTCTTTTTGCCTTAAAATAAGGGGAATTTCTGACTTTTTGCCCTGAAATAAGTAAAATTTCTAAAAATTTTTTCCAAAATAAGGGAAATGTCTGCTGTTTGCCCCAAAATAAGGGGAATTTCTGCTTTTTTCCCTCTAAATAAGTGGATTTTCTGTCTTTTTCCCCCAAAACAAAAGAAATTTCTGTCTTTTTTGCCTCAAAATAAAAAAAAATTTCTGACTTATTACTCTGAAATAAGTGAAATTTCTGCAATTTTGCCCCCAAAATCTGGAAATTTCTGCCTTTTTGCCCCCAAATAAGGGGAATTTCAGCCTTTTTACCTCAAAATAAGGGGAATTTGTGCATTTTTGCCACAAAATATTAGGAATTTCAGCCTTTTTTCCCCAAAATAAGGAAAATCTCTGCCTTTTTTTTGAAATAAGTGAAATTTCTGCAATTGTGCCCCAAAATAAGTGAAATTTCTGCAATTTTGCCCCAAAATAAGGGAAATTTCTGGAATTTTGCACCAAATAAGTGGAATTTCTGAATTTTTCTCCAAAATAAGGAGAATTTCTGTCTTTTTGCCCCAACATATAGGGAATGTCTGCCTTTTTGCCCCACAATTAGGGGAATTTCTGCAATTTTGCTCAAAAATAGGGGGAATTTTGGCCTTTTTGCCCGAAAATAAGAAGAATGCATACCTTTTGCCATAAAAAAGGGGAATTTCTTCATTTTTGCTCTAAAATAAGGGGAATTTCTGCTTTTTTCCCTTTAAATAAGTGGAATTTCTGTCATTTTCCCCCAAAACAAAGGGAATTTCTGTCTTTTTTGCTCCAAAATAAGGAAAATTTCTGACTTATTACCCTGAAATAAGTGAAATTTCTTCATATTTGCCCAAAAATAAGCGAAATTTCTGCCTTTTTGCCCCCAAATAAAGGGAATTTCAGCCTTTTTACCTCAAAATAAGGGGAATTTCTGCATTTTTTCCACAAAATATTAGGAATTTCTGCCTTTTTGCCCCAAAATAAGGAAAATTTCTGCCTTTTTTCCATGAAATAAGTGAAATTTCTGTAATTTTGCATCAAAATATGTGAAATTTCTGCAATTTTGCCCCAAATAAGGGAAATTTCTGGAATTTTGCTCCAAATAAGTGGAATTTCAGATTTTTGCTCCAAAATAAAAAGAATTTCTGTCTTTTTGCCCCAACATATAGGGAATTTCTGCTTTTTTGCCCCACAATTAGGGGAATTTCTGCAATTTTGCTCCAAAATAGGGGGAATTTCTGCTTTTTTGCTTGAAAATAAGAAGAATGCATATCTTTTTGCCATAAAAAAGGGTAATTTTTTCAGGTTTGCCCCAAAATAAGAGGAATTTCTGCCTTTCTACCTCAAAATAAGTGAAATTTCTGCCTTTTTACCCAAAAATAAACGAAATTTCTGTCTTTTTGTTCCAGAATAAAAGGAATTTTTGAATTATGCCTTGAAATAAGTGAAATTTCTGCAATTTTGCCCCAAAATAAAAGAAATTTCTGCCTTTTTGCCACAAAATAAGGAGAATTTCTGTATTTTTGCCCGAAAATAAGGGAAATTTTTGCCTTTTTGTTCCCAAATAAGGGGAATTTCAGCCTTTTTACCTCAAAATAAGAGGAATTTCTGCATTTTTGCCACAAAATATTAAAAATTTCTGCAATTGTGCTCTAAAATACAGAAAATTTCTGCCTTTTTTCCCTGAAATAAATGAAATTTCTGCAATTTGTCCCAAAATAAGTGAAATTTCTGCAATTTTGCCCCAAAATAAGGGAAATTTCTGGAATTTTGCCCCAAAATAAGTGGAATTTCTGCAGTTTTACCCCAAAATAAGGGGAAGTTCTGCGTTTTTGCCCCAAAATTAGGGGAATTTCTGCAATTTTGCTCCAAAATACGGGGAATTTCTGCCTTTTTGCACGAAAATAAAGGGAATGTATACCTTTTTGCCATAAAGAAAGAGAATTTCTTCATTTTTACCCCAAAATAATTGGATTTTCCGCCTTTTTGACTCAAAATAAGTGCAATTTCTGACTTTTCCCCAAAAATAAACGGAATTTCTGTCTTTTTGCCTTAAAATAAGGGGAATTTCTGACTTTTTCCCCTTAAATAAGTAAAATTTCTAAAATTTTTCCCAAAATAAGGGAAATGTCTGCTTTTTGCCCCAAAATAAGGGGAATTTCTGCTTTTTTCCATCTAAATAAGTGGAATTTCTGTCTTTTTCCCCCAAAACAAAGGGAATTTCTGTCTTTTTTGACTCAAAATAAAGAAAATTTCTGACTTATTACTCTGAAATAAGTGAAATTTCTGCAGTTTTGCCCCAAAATAAGTGAAATTTCTGCAATTTTGCCCCAAAATATGGGAAATTTTTGGAATTTTGGCCCAAAATAAGAGAAATTTCTGAGTTTTCCCCCAAAATAAGGAGAATTTCTGTGTTTTTGCCCCAACATATAGGGAATTTCTGCATTTTTGCCCAACAATTAGGGGAATTTCTGCAATTTTGCTCCAAAATACGGGGAATTTCAGCCTTTTTCGCCGAAAATAAGGGGAATTTTTGCCATTTTGCCGCGAAATAAGTGAAATTTCTGCAGTTTTATCCCAAAATAAGGGGAAATTCTGCATTTTTGCCCCAAAATTAGGGGAATTTCTGCAATTTTGCTCCAAAATACAGGGGAATTTCTGAATTTTTACCCGAAAATAAAGGGAATGTATACCTTTTTGCCTTAAAAAAAGAGAATTGCTTCATTTTTACCCCAAAATACGGGGGTTTTCCGCCTTTTTTACTCAAATAAGTGCAATTTCTGACTTTTCCCCAAAAATAAACAGAATTTCTGTCTTTTTGCCTTAAAATAAGGGGAATTTTTGACTTTTTACCCTGAAATAAGTAAAATTTCTAAAAATTTTTTCCAATATAAGGGAAATGTCTGCTTTTTGCCCCAAAATAAGGGGAATTTCTGCTTTTTTCCCTCTAAATAAGTGGAATTTCTGTCTTTTTCACCCAAAACAAAGGAAATTTCTGTCTTTTTTGCCTCAAAATAAATAAAAAATTTCTGACTTATTACTCTGAAATAAGTGAAATTTCTGTAATTTTGCCCCAAAATAAGGGAAATTTCTGCCTTTTTGCCCTCAAATAAGGGGAATTTCAGCATTTTTACCTCAAAATAAGGGGAATTTTTGCATTTTTGCCACTAAATATTAGGAATTTCAGTCTTTTTTCCCTAAAATAAGGAAAATTTCTGCCTTTTTTTTGAAATAAGTGAAATTTCTGCAATTGTTCCCCAAAATAAGTGAAATTTCTGCAATTTTGCCAAAAAATAAGGGAAATTTTTGGAATTTTGGCCCAAAATAAGTGAAATTTCTGAGTTTTCCTCCAAAATAAGGAGAATTTCTGTCTTTTTGCCCCAACATATAGGGAATTTCTGCATTTTTGCCCCAAAATTAGGGGAATTTCTGCAATTTTGCTCCAAAATACGGGGAATTTCAGCCTTTTTTGCCGAAAATAAAGGGAATTTCTGCCATTTTGCCGCGAAATAAGTGAAATTTCTGCAGTTTTACCACAAAGTAAGGGGAATTTCTTCGTTTTTGCCCCAAAATTAGGGGAATTTCTGCAATTTTGCTCCAAAATACGGGGAATTTCTGCATTTTTGCCCGAAAATAAAGGGAATGTATACTTTTTTGCCTTAAAAAAGAGAATTTCTTCATTTTTACCCCAAAATAAGGTGATTTTCCGCCTTTTTGACTCAAAATAAGTGCAATTTCTGACTTTTCCCCAAAAATAAATGGAATTTCTGTCTTTTTGCCTTAAAATAAGGGGAATTTCTGACTTTTTGCCCTGAAATAAGTAAAATTTCTAAAAATTTTTTCCAAAATAAGGGAAATGTCTGCTGTTTGCCCCAAAATAAGGGGAATTTCTGCTTTTTTCCCTCTAAATAAGTGGATTTTCTGTCTTTTTCCCCCAAAACAAAAGAAATTTCTGTCTTTTTTGCCTCAAAATAAAAAAAATTTCTGACTTATTACTCTGAAATAAGTGAAATTTCTGCAATTTTGCCCCCAAAATCTGGAAATTTCTGCCTTTTTGCCCCCAAATAAGGGGAATTTCAGCCTTTTTACCTCAAAATAAGGGGAATTTGTGCATTTTTGCCACAAAATATTAGGAATTTCAGCCTTTTTTCCCCAAAATAAGGAAAATCTCTGCCTTTTTTTTGAAATAAGAGAAATTTCTGCAATTGTGCCCCAAAATAAGTGAAATTTCTGCAATTTTGCCCCAAAATAAGGGAAATTTCTGGAATTTTGCACCAAATAAGTGGAATTTCTGAATTTTTCTCCAAAATAAGGAGAATTTCTGTCTTTTTGCCCCAACATATAGGGAATGTCTGCCTTTTTGCCCCACAATTAGGGGAATTTCTGCAATTTTGCTCCAAAATATGGGGAATTTCTGCTTTTTTGCCTGAAAATAAGGGGAATGTATACTTTTTGCCACAAAAAAGGGAAATTTCTTCATTTTTGCCCCAAAATAAGAGGAATTTCTGCCTTTTTACCTCAAAATAAGTAAAATTTCTGTCTTTTTACCCCAAAATAAATGGAATTTCTGTCTTTTTGCTCCAAAATAAAAGGAATTTTTGAATTTACTCTGAAATAATTGAAATTTCTGCAATATTGCCCCAAAATAAAAGAAATTTCTTCCTTTTTATCACAAAAAAGGAATTTCTGTCTTTTTGCCCCAAAATAAGGGAAATTTCAGCCTTTTTGCCCCCAAAAAAGGGGAAATTTCAGCCTTTTTAGCTCAAAATATGGGGAATTTCTGCATTTTTGCCACAAAATATTAAGGATTTCAGCCATTGTTCTCTAAAATACGGAAAATTTCTGCCTTTTTTCCCTTAAATAAGTGAAATTTCTGCAATTTTGCCCCAAAATAAGTGAAATTTCTGCAATTTTGCCCCAAAATAAGGGAAATTTTTGGAATTTTGGCCCAAAATAAGTGAAATTTCTGAGTTTTCCTCCAAAATAAGGAGAATTTCTGTCTTTTTGCCCCAACATATAGGGAATTTCTGCATTTTTGCCCCAAAATTAGGGGAATTTCTGCAATTTTGCTCCAAAATACGGGGAATTTCAGCATTTTTGCCGAAAATAAAGGGAATTTCTGCCATTTTGCCGCGAAATAAGTGAAATTTCTGCAGTTTTACCAGAAAGTAAGGGGAATTTCTTCGTTTTTGCCCCAAAATTAGGGGAATTTCTGCAATTTTGCTCCAAAATACGGGGAATTTCTGCATTTTTGCCCGAAAATAAAGGGAATGTATACCTTTTTGCCTTAAAAAAGAGAATTTCTTCATTTTTACCCCAAAATAAGGTGATTTTCCGCCTTTTTGACTCAAAATAAGTGCAATTTCTGACTTTTCCCCAAAAATAAATGGAATTTCTTTTTTTTTGCCTTAAAATAAGGGGAATTTCTGACTTTTTGCCCTGAAATAAGTAAAATTTCTAAAAATTTCTTCCAAAATAAGGGAAATGTCTGCTGTTTGCCCCAAAATAAGGGGAATTTCTGCTTTTTTCCCTCTAAATAAGTGGATTTTCTGTCTTTTTCCCCAAAAACAAAAGAAATTTCTGTCTTTTTTGCCTCAAAATAAAAAAAATTTCTGACTTATTACTCTGAAATAAGTGAAATTTCTGCAATTTTGCCCCCAAAATCTGGAAATTTCTGCCTTTTTGCCCCCAAATAAGGGGAATTTCAGCCTTTTTACCTCAAAATAAGGGGAATTTGTGCATTTTTGCCACAAAATATTAGGAATTTCAGCCTTTTTTCCCCAAAATAAGGAAAATCTCTGCCTTTTTTTTTGAAATAAGTGAAATTTCTGCAATTGTGCCCCAAAATAAGTGAAATTTCTGCAATTTTGCCCCAAAATAAGGGAAATTTCTGGAATTTTGCACCAAATAAGTGGAATTTCTGAATTTTTCTCCAAAATAAGGAGAATTTCTGTCTTTTTGCCCCAACATATAGGGAATGTCTGCCTTTTTGCCCCACAATTAGGGGAATTTCTGCAATTTTGCTCAAAAATAGGGGGAATTTTGGCCTTTTTGCCCGAAAATAAGAAGAATGCATACCTTTTGCCATAAAAAAGGGGAATTTCTTCATTTTTGCTCTAAAATAAGGGGAATTTCTGCTTTTTTCCCTTTAAATAAGTGGAATTTCTGTCATTTTCCCCCAAAACAAAGGTAATTTCTGTCTTTTTTGCTCCAAAATAAGGAAAATTTCTGACTTATTACCCTGAAATAAGTGAAATTTCTTCATATTTGCCCAAAAATAAGCGAAATTTCTGCCTTTTTGCCCCCAAATAAAGGGAATTTCAGCCTTTTTACCTCAAAATAAGGGGAATTTCTGCATTTTTTCCACAAAATATTAGGAATTTCTGCCTTTTTGCCCCAAAATAAGGAAAATTTCTGCCTTTTTTCCATGAAATAAGTGAAATTTCTGTAATTTTGCACCAAAATAAGTGAAATTTCTGCAATTTTGCCCCAAATAAGGGAAATTTCTGGAATTTTGCTCCAAATAAGTGGAATTTCAGATTTTTGCTCCAAAATAAAAAGAATTTCTGTCTTTTTGCCCCAACATATAGGGAATTTCTGCTTTTTTGCCCCACAATTAGGGGAATTTCTGCAATTTTGCTCCAAAATAGGGGGAATTTCTGCTTTTTTGCTTGAAAATAAGAAGAATGCATATCTTTTTGCCATAAAAAAGGGTAATTTTTTCAGGTTTGCCCCAAAATAAGAGGAATTTCTGCCTTTCTACCTCAAAATAAGTGAAATTTCTGCCTTTTTACCCAAAAATAAACGAAATTTCTGTCTTTTTGTTCCAGAATAAAAGGAATTTTTGAATTATGCCTTGAAATAAGTGAAATTTCTGCAATTTTCTCCAAAATAAAAGAAATTTCTGCTTTTTGCCACAAAATAAGGAGAATTTCTGTATTTTTGCCCGAAAATAAGGGAAATTTTTGCCTTTTTGTTCCCAAATAAGGGGAATTTCAGCCTTTTTACCTCAAAATAAGAGGAATTTCTGCATTTTTGCCACAAAATATTAAAAATTTCTGCAATTGTGCTCTAAAATACAGAAAATTTCTGCCTTTTTTCCCTGAAATAAATGAAATTTCTGCAATTTGTCCCAAAATAAGTGAAATTTCTGCAATTTTGCCCCAAAATAAGGGAAATTTCTGAAATTTTGCCCCAAAATAAGTGGAATTTCTGCAGTTTTACCCCAAAATAAGGGGAAGTTCTGCGTTTTTGCCCCAAAATTAGGGGAATTTCTGCCTTTTTGCCCCCAAATAAGG
This sequence comes from Micromys minutus, assembly GCF_963924665.1. Classification (NCBI taxonomy): domain Eukaryota; kingdom Metazoa; phylum Chordata; class Mammalia; order Rodentia; family Muridae; genus Micromys; species Micromys minutus. Next base: position 140,713 of record NW_027667569.1, read on the forward strand.
GGAATTTCAGCATTTTTACCTCAAAATAAGGGGAATTTTTGCATTTTTGCCACTAAATATTAGGAATTTCAGTCTTTTTTCCCCAAAATAAGGAAAATTTCTGCCTTTTTTTTGAAATAAGTGAAATTTCTGCAATTGTGCCCCAAAATAAGTGAAATTTCTGCAATTTTGCCCCAAAATAAGGGAAATTTCTGGAATTTTGCACCAAATAAGTGGAATTTCTGAGTTTTTCCCCAAAATAAGAGAATTTCTGTCTTTTTGCCCCAAAATATAGGGAATGTCTGCCTTTTTGCCCCACAATTAGGGGAATTTCTGCAATTTTGCTCAAAAATAGGGGGAATTTTGGCTTTATTGCACGAAAATAAGAAGAATGCATACCTTTTGCCATAAAAAAGGGAAATTTCTTCATTTTTGCTCTAAAATAAGGGGAATTTCTGCATTTTTCCCTTTAAATAAGTGGAATTTCTTTCTTTTTCCCCCAAAACAAAGGGAATTTCTGTCTTTTTTGCCCCAAAATAAGGAAAATTTCTGCCTTATTACCCTGAAATAAGTGAAATTTCTACATATTTGCCCTAAAATAAGGGAAATTTCTGCCTTTTTGCCCCAAAATAATAAAAATTTCTGCCTTTTTTCCATGAAATAAGTGAAATTTCTGCAATATTGCCCCAAAATAAGTGAAATTTCTGCAATTTTGCCCCAAAATACGGGAAATTTCTGGAATTTTGCTCCAAATAAGTGGAATTTCTGAGTTTTGCCCCAAAATAAAAAGAATTTCTGTCTTTTTGCCCCAACATAAAGGGAATTTCTGCTTTTTTGCCCCACAATTAGGGGAATTTCTGCAATTTTGCTCCAAAATTGGGGGAATTTCTGCTTTTTTGCTTGAAAATAAGAAGAATGCATATCTTTTTGCCATAAAAAAGGGAAATTTTTTCAGGTTTGCCCCAAAATAAGAGGAATTTCTGCCTTTCTACCTCAAAATAAGTGAAATTTCTGCCTTTTTACCCAAAAATAAACAAAATTTCTGTCTTTTTGTTCCAGAATAAAAGGAATTTTTGAATTATGCCTTGAAATAAGTGAAATTTCTGCAATTTTGCCCCAAAATAAAAGAAATTTCTGCCTTTTTGCCACAAAATAAGGAGAATTTCTGTATTTTTGCCCCAAAATAAGGGAAATTTTTGCCTTTGTGTTCCCAAATAAGGGGATTTCAGCCTTTTTACCTCAAAATAAGAGGAATTTCTGCATTTTTGCTACAAAATATTAAAAATTTCTGCCATTGTGCTCTAAAATACGGAAAATTTCTGCCTTTTTTCCCTGAAATAAATGAAATTTCTGCAATTTTGCCACAAAATAAGTGAAATTTCTGCAATTTTGCCCCAAAATAAGGAAAATTTCTGGAATTTTGCCCCAAAATAAGTGGAATTTCTACAGTTTTACCCCAAAATAAGGGGAAGTTCTGCATTTTTACCCCAAAATTAGGGGAATTTCTGCAATTTTGCTCCAAAATACGGGGAATTTCTGCATTTTTGCCCGAAAATAAAGGGAATGTATACCTTTTTGCCATAAAGAAAGAGAATTTCTTCACTTTTACCCCAAAATAAGGGGATTTTCCGCCTTTTTGACTCAAAATAAGTGCAATTTCTGACTTTTCCCCAAAAATAAACGGAATTTCTGTCTTTTTGCCTTAAAATAAGGGGAATTTCTGACTTTTTGCCCTGAAATAAGTAAAATTTCTAAAATTTTTCCCAAAAATAAGGGAAATGTCTGCTTTTTGCCCCAAAATAAGGGGAATTTCTGCTTTTTTCCATCTAAATAAGTGGAAAATCTGTCTTTTTCTCCCAAAACAAACGGAATTTCTGTATTTTTTGACTCAAAATAAGGAAAATTTCTGACTTATTACTCTCAAATATGTGAAATTTCTGCAATTTTGCCCCAAATAAAAGAAATTTCTGCCTTTTTGCCACAAAATAAGGAGAATTTCTGTCTTTTTGCCCCCAAATAAGGGAAATTTCTGCCTTTTTGTCCTCAAATAAGGGGAATTTAAGCCTTTTTACCTCAAAATTAGGGGAATTTCTGCATTTTTGCCACAAAATATTAAAAATTTCTGCCATTGTGCTCTAAAATACGGAAAATTTCTGCCTTTTTTCTGTAAAATAAATGAAATTTCTGCAATTTTGCCGCAAAATAAGTGAAATTTCTGCAATTTTGCCCAAAAATAAGGGAAATTTCTTGAATTTTACCCCAAAATAAGTAGAATTTCTGAGTTTTGCCCCAAAACAAAAAGAATTTCTGTCTTTCTGCCCCAACATATAAGGAATTTTTGCATTTTTGCCCCACAATTAGAAGAATTTCTGCAATTTTGCTCCAAAATACGGGGAATTTCTGCTTTTTTGCCCGAAAATAAGGGGAATGTATATCTTTTGCCACAAAATAAAGAAATTTCTTCATTTTTGCCCCAAAATAAGAGGAATTTCTGCCTTTTTACCCAAAAATAAACGGAATTTCTGTCTTTTTGCCCAAAAATAAAAGGAATTTTTGAATTATGCCCTGAAATAAGTGAAATTTCTGCAATTTTGCCCCAAAATAAGTGAAATTTCTACAATTTTGCCCCAAAATAAGGGAAATTTTTGGAATTTTGGCCCAAAATTAGAGAAATTTCTGAGTTTTCCCCCAAAATAAGGAGAATTTCTGTCTTTTTGCCCCAACATATAGGGAATTTCTGCATTTTTGCCCCAAAATTAGGGGAATTTCTGCTTTTTTCCATCTAAATAAGTGGAATTTCTGTCTTTTTCCCCAAAAAAAAAGGGAATTTCTGTATTTTTTGACTCAAAATAAGGAAAATTTCTGACTTATTACTCAGAAATAAGTGAAATTTCTGCAATTTTGCCCCAAAATAATAGAAATTTCTGCCTTTTTGCCACAAAATAAGGAGAATTTCTGTCTTTTTGCCCCAAAATAAGGGAAATTTCTGCCTTTTTGCCCCCAAATAAGGAGAATTTCAGCCTTTTTACCTCAAAATAAGGGGAATTTCTGCATTTTTGCAACAAAATATTAAAAATTACTGCCATTGTGCTCTAAAATACGGAAAATTTCTGCCTTTTTTCTTTAAAATAAATGAAATTTCTGCAATTTTGCCCCAAAATTAGTGAAATTTCTGCAATTTTGCCCAAAAATAAGGGAAATTTCTGTAATTTTGCCCAAAAATAAGTGGAATTTCTGAGTTTTGCCCCAAAATAAGGAGAATTTCTGTCTTTTTGTCCCAACATATAGGGTATTTCTGCCTTTTTGCCCCACAATTAGGGGAATTTCTGCAATTTTGCTCCAAAATATGGGGAATTTCTGCTTTTTTGCCTGAAAATAAGGGGAATGTATACTTTTTGCCACAAAAAAGGGAAATTTCTTCATTTTTGCCCCAAAATAAGAGGAATTTCTGCCTTTTTACCTCAAAATAAGTAAAATTTCTGTCTTTTTACCCCAAAATAAATGTAATTTCTGTCTTTTTGCTCCAAAATAAAAGGAATTTTTGAATTTACTCTGAAATAATTGAAATTTCTGCAATATTGCCCCAAAATAAAAGAAATTTCTTCCTTTTTATCACAAAAAAGGAATTTCTGTCTTTTTGCCCCAAAATATGGGAAATTTCAGCCTTTTTGCCCCCAAAAAAGGGGAAATTTCAGCCTATTTAGCTCAAAATATGGGGAATTTCTGCATTTTTGCCACAAAATATTAAGGATTTCAGCCATTGTTCTCTAAAATACGGAAAATTTCTGCCTTTTTTCCCTTAAATAAGTGAAATTTCTGCAATTTTGCCCCAAAACAAGTGAAATTTCTGCAATTTTGCCCCAAAATAAGGGAAATTTTTGGAATTTTGGCCCAAAATAAGTGAAATTTCTGAGTTTTCCTCCAAAATAAGGAGAATTTCTGTCTTTTTGCCCCAACATATAGGGAATTTCTGCATTTTTGCCCCAAAATTAGGGGAATTTCTGCAATTTTGCTCCAAAATACGGGGAATTTCAGCATTTTTGCCGAAAATAAAGGGAATTTCTGCCATTTTGCCGCGAAATAAGTGAAATTTCTGCAATTCTACCACAAAGTAAGGGGAATTTCTTCGTTTTTGCCCCAAAATTAGGGGAATTTCTGCAATTTTGCTCCAAAATACGGGGAATTTCTGCATTTTTGCCCGAAAATAAAGGGAATGTATACTTTTTTGCCTTAAAAAAGAGAATTTCTTCATTTTTACCCAAAAATAAGGTGATTTTCCCCCTTTTTTACTCAAAAGAAGTGCAATTTCTGACTTTTCCCCAAAAATAAATGGAATTTCTGTCTTTTTGCCTTAAAATAAGGGGAATTTCTGACTTTTTGCCCTGAAATAAGTAAAATTTCTAAAAATTTTTTCCAAAATAAGGGAAATGTCTGCTGTTTGCCCCAAAATAAGGGGAATTTCTGCTTTTTTCCCTCTAAATAAGTGGATTTTCTGTCTTTTTCCCCCAAAACAAAGGAAATTTCTGTCTTTTTTGCCTCAAAATAAAAAAAATTTCTGACTTATTACTCTGAAATAAGTGAAATTTCTGCAATTTTGCCCCCAAAATCTGGAAATTTCTGCCTTTTTGCCCCCAAATAAGGGGAATTTCAGCCTTTTTACCTCAAAATAAGGGGAATTTGTGCATTTTTGCCACAAAATATTAGGAATTTCAGCCTTTTTTCCCCAAAATAAGGAAAATCTCTGCCTTTTTTTTGAAATAAGTGAAATTTCTGCAATTGTGCCCCAAAATAAGTGAAATTTCTGCAATTTTGCCCCAAAATAAGGGAAATTTCTGGAATTTTGCACCAAATAAGTGGAATTTCTGAATTTTTCTCCAAAATAAGGAGAATTTCTGTCTTTTTGCCCCAACATATAGGGAATGTCTGCCTTTTTGCCCCACAATTAGGGGAATTTCTGCAATTTTGCTCAAAAATAGGGGGAATTTTGGCCTTTTTGCCCGAAAATAAGAAGAATGCATACCTTTTGCCATAAAAAAGGGGAATTTCTTCATTTTTGCTCTAAAATAAGGGGAATTTCTGCTTTTTTCCCTTTAAATAAGTGGAATTTCTGTCATTTTCCCCCAAAACAAAGGGAATTTCTGTCTTTTTTGCTCCAAAATAAGGAAAATTTCTGACTTATTACCCTGAAATAAGTGAAATTTCTTCATATTTGCCCAAAAATAAGTGAAATTTCTGCCTTTTTGCCCCCAAATAAAGGGAATTTCAGCCTTTTTACCTCAAAATAAGGGGAATTTCTGCATTTTTTCCACAAAATATTAGGAATTTCTGCCTTTTTGCCCCAAAATAAGGAAAATTTCTGCCTTTTTTCCATGAAATAAGTGAAATTTCTGTAATTTTGCACCAAAATAAGTGAAATTTCTGCAATTTTGCCCCAAATAAGGGAAATTTCTGGAATTTTGCTCCAAATAAGTGGAATTTCAGATTTTTGCTCCAAAATAAAAAGAATTTCTGTCTTTTTGCCCCAACATATAGGGAATTTCTGCTTTTTTGCCCCACAATTAGGGGAATTTCTGCAATTTTGCTCCAAAATAGGGGGAATTTCTGCTTTTTTGCTTGAAAATAAGAAGAATGCATATCTTTTTGCCATAAAAAAGGGTAATTTTTTCAGGTTTGCCCCAAAATAAGAGGAATTTCTGCCTTTCTACCTCAAAATAAGTGAAATTTCTGCCTTTTTACCCAAAAATAAACGAAATTTCTGTCTTTTTGTTCCAGAATAAAAGGAATTTTTGAATTATGCCTTGAAATAAGTGAAATTTCTGCAATTTTGCCCCAAAATAAAAGAAATTTCTGCCTTTTTGCCACAAAATAAGGAGAATTTCTGTATTTTTGCCCCAAAATAAGTGAAATTTTTGCCTTTTTGTTCCCAAATAAGGGGAATTTCAGCCTTTTTACCTCAAAATAAGAGGAATTTCTGCATTTTTGCCACAAAATATTAAAAATTTCTGCAATTGTGCTCTAAAATACAGAAAATTTCTGCCTTTTTTCCCTGAAATAAATGAAATTTCTGCAATTTGTCCCAAAATAAGTGAAATTTCTGCAATTTTGCCCCCAAATAAGGGAAATTTCTGGAATTTTGCCCCAAAATAAGTGGAATTTCTGCAGTTTTACCCCAAAATAAGGGGAAGTTCTGCGTTTTTGCCCCAAAATTAGGGGAATTTCTGCAATTTTGCTCCAAAATACGGGGAATTTCTGCCTTTTTGCACGAAAATAAAGGGAATGTATACCTTTTTGCCATAAAGAAAGAGAATTTCTTTATTTTTACCCCAAAATAATTGGATTTTCCGCCTTTTTGACTCAAAATAAGTGCAATTTCTGACTTTTACCCAAAAATAAACGGAATTTCTGTCTTTTTGCCTTAAATAAGGGGAATTTCTGACTTTTTGCTCTGAAATATGTAAAATTTCTAAAATTTTTCCCAAAATAAGGGAAATGTCTGCTTTTTGCCCCAAAATAAGGGGAATTTCTGCTTTTTTCCATCTAAATAAGTGGAATTTCTGTCTTTTTCCCCCAAAACAAAGGGAATTTCTGTCTTTTTTGACTCAAAATAAGGAAAATTTCTGACTTATTACTCTGAAATAAGTGAAATTTCTGCAGTTTTGCCCCAAAATAAGTGAAATTTCTGCAATTTTGCCCCAAAATATGGGAAATTTTTGGAATTTTGGCCCAAAATAAGAGAAATTTCTGAGTTTTCCCCCAAAATAAGGAGAATTTCTGTGTTTTTGCCCCAACATATAGGGAATTTCTGCATTTTTGCCCAACAATTAGGGGAATTTCTGCAATTTTGCTCCAAAATACGGGGAATTTCAGCCTTTTTCGCCGAAAATAAGGGGAATTTTTGCCATTTTGCCGCGAAATAAGTGAAATTTCTGCAGTTTTACCCCAAAATAAGGGGAAATTCTGCATTTTTGCCCCAAAATTAGGGGAATTTCTGCAATTTTGCTCCAAAATACAGGGGAATTTCTGCATTTTTGCCCGAAAATAAAGGGAATGTATACCTTTTTGCCTTAAAAAAAGAGAATTGCTTCATTTTTACCCCAAAATAAGGGGGTTTTCCGCCTTTTTTACTCAAAATAAGTGCAATTTCTGACTTTTCCCCAAAAATAAACAGAATTTCTGTCTTTTTGCCTTAAAATAAGGGGAATTTTTGACTTTTTACCCTGAAATAAGTAAAATTTCTAAAAATTTTTTCCAATATAAGGGAAATGTCTGCTTTTTGCCCCAAAATAAGGGGAATATCTGCTTTTTTCCCTCTAAATAAGTGGAATTTCTGTCTTTTTCACCCAAAACAAAGGAAATTTCTGTCTTTTTTGCCTCAAAATAAATAAAAAATTTCTGACTTATTACTCTGAAATAAGTGAAATTTCTGTAATTTTGCCCCAAAATAAGGGAAATTTCTGCCTTTTTGCCCCCAAATAAGGGGAATTTCAGCATTTTTACCTCAAAATAAGGGGAATTTTTGCATTTTTGCCACTAAATATTAGGAATTTCAGTCTTTTTTCCCCAAAATAAGGAAAATTTCTGCCTTTTTTTTTAAAATAAGTGAAATTTCTGCAATTGTGCCCCAAAATAAGTGAAATTTCTGCAATTTTGCCCCAAAATAAGGGAAATTTCTGGAATTTTGCACCAAATAAGTGGAATTTCTGAGTTTTTCCCCAAAATAAGGAGAATTTCTGTCTTTTTGCCCCAAAATATAGGGAATGTCTGCCTTTTTGCCCCACAATTAGGGGAATTTCTGCAATTTTGCTCAAAAATAGGGGGAATTTTGGCTTTATTGCATGAAAATAAGAAGAATGCATACCTTTTGCCATAAAAAAGGGAAATTTCTTCATTTTTGCTCTAAAATAAGGGGAATTTCTGCATTTTTCCCTTTAAATAAGTGGAATTTCTTTCTTTTTCCCCCAAAACAAAGGGAATTTCTGTCTTTTTTGCCCCAAAATAAGGAAAATTTCTGCCTTATTACCCTGAAATAAGTGAAATTTCTACATATTTGCCCTAAAATAAGGGAAATTTCTGCATTTTTGCCCCAAAATAAGGAAAATTTCTGCCTTTTTTCCATGAAATAAGTGAAATTTCTGCAATATTGCCCCAAAATAAGTGAAATTTCTGCAATTTTGCCCCAAAATACGGGAAATTTCTGTAATTTTTCTCCAAATAAGTGGAATTTCTGAGTTTTGCCCCAAAATAAAAAATTTCTGTCTTTTTGCCCCAACATAAAGGGAATTTCTGCTTTTTTACCCCACAATTAGGGGAATTTCTGCAATTTTGCTCCAAAATTGGGGGAATTTCTGCTTTTTTGCTTGAAAATAAGAAGAATACATATCTTTTTGCCATAAAAAAGGGAAATTTTTTCAGGTTTGCCCCAAAATAAGAGGAATTTCTGCCTTTCTACCTCAAAATAAGTGAAATTTCTGCCTTTTTACCCAAAAATAAACGAAATTTCTGTCTTTTTGTTCCAGAATAAAAGGAATCTTTGAATTATGCCTTGAAATAAGTGAAATTTCTGCAATTTTGCCCCAAAATAAAAGAAATTTCTGCCTTTTTGCCACAAAATAAGGAGAATTTCTGTATTTTTGCCCCAAAATAAGGGAAATTTTTGCCTTTGTGTTCCCAAATAAGGGGATTTCAGCCTTTTTACCTCAAAATAAGAGGAATTTCTGCATTTTTGCTACAAAATATTAAAAATTTCTGCCATTGTGCTCTAAAATACGGAAAATTTCTGCCTTTTTTCCCTGAAATAAATGAAATTTCTGCAATTTTGCCACAAAATAAGTGAAATTTCTGCAATTTTGCCCCAAAATAAGGAAAATTTCTGGAATTTTGCCCCAAAATAAGTGGAATTTCTACAGTTTTACCCCAAAATAAGGGGAAGTTCTGCATTTTTGCCCCAAAATTAGGGGAATTTCTGCAATTTTGCTCCAAAATACGGGGAATTTCTGCATTTTTGCCTGAAAATAAAGGGAATGTATACCTTTTTGCCATAAAGAAAGAGAATTTCTTCATTTTTACCCCAAAATAAGGGGATTTTCCGCCTTTTTGACTCAAAATAAGTGCAATTTCTGACTTTTCCCCAAAAATAAACGGAATTTCTGTCTTTTTGCCTTAAAATAAGGGGAATTTCTGACTTTTTGCCCTGAAATAAGTAAAATTTCTAAAATTTTTCCCAAAAATAAGGGAAATGTCTGCTTTTTGCCCCAAAATAAGGGGAATTTCTGCTTTTTTCCATCTAAATAAGTGGAAAATCTGTCTTTTTCCCCCAAAACAAACGGAATTTCTGTATTTTTTGACTCAAAATAAGGAAAATTTCTGACTTATTACTCTCAAATATGTGAAATTTCTGCAATTTTGCCCCAAAATAAAAAAAATTTCTGCCTTTTTGCCACAAAATAAGGAAAATTTCTGTCTTTTTGCCCCAAAATAAGGGAAATTTCTGCCTTTTTGCCCTCAAATAAGGGGAATTTAAGCCTTTTTACCTCAAAATTAGGGGAATTTCTGCATTTTTGCCACAAAATATTAAAAATTTCTGCCATTGTGCTCTAAAATACGGAAAATTTCTGCCTTTTTTCTCTAAAATAAATGAAATTTCTGCAATTTTGCCGCAAAATAAGTGAAATTTCTGCAATTTTGCCCAAAAATAAGGGAAATTTCTTGAATTTTACCCCAAAATAAATAGAATTTCTGAGTTTTGCCCCAAAACAAGAAGAATTTCTGTCTTTCTGCCCCAACATATAAGGAATTTTTGCATTTTTGCCCCACAATTAGAAGAATTTCTGCAATTTTGCTCCAAAATACGGGGAATTTCTGCTTTTTTGCCCGAAAATAAGGGGAATGTATATTTTTTGCCACAAAATAAAGAAATTTCTTCATTTTTGCCCCAAAATAAGAGGAATTTCTGCCTTTTTACCTCAAAATAAGTAAAATTTCTGCCTTATTACCCAAAAATAAACGGAATTTCTGTCTTTTTGCCCAAAAATAAAAGGAATTTTTGAATTATGCCCTGAAATAAGTGAAATTTCTGCAATTTTGCCCCAAAATAATAGAAATTTCTGCCTTTTTGCCACAAAATAAGGGGAATTTCTGTCTTTTTGCACCAAAATAAGGGAAATTTCTGCCTTTTTGCCCCCAAATAAGGGGGAATTTCAGGCTTTTTACCTTAAAATAAGGGGAACTTTTGCTTTTTTGCCACAAAATATTAAGAATTTCTGCCATTGTGCTCCAAAGTATGGAAAAGTTCTGCCTTTTTTCCCTTAAATAAGTGAAATTTCTGCAATTTTGCCCCAAAATAAGTGAAATTTCTACAATTTTGCCTCAAAATAAGGGAAATTTTTGGAATTTTGGCCCAAAATTAGAGAAATTTCTGAGTTTTCCCCCAAAATAAGGAGAATTTCTGTCTTTTTGCCCCACATATAGGGAATTTCTGCATTTTTGCCCCAAAATTAGGGGAATTTTTGCAATTTTGCTCCAAAATACAGGGAATTTCAGCCTTTTTCGCCGAAAATAAGGGGAATTTCTGCCATTTTGCCGCGAAATAAGTGAAATTTCTGCAGTTTTACCACAAAATAATGGAAAGTTCTGCGTTTTTGCCCCAAAATTAGGGGAATTTCTGCAATTTTGCTCCAAAATACGGGGAATTTCTGCATTTTTGCCCAAAAATAAAGGGAATGTATACCTTTTTGCCTTAAAAAAAGAGAATTTCTTCATTTTTACCCCAAAATAAGGGGATTTTCCGCCTTTTTGACTCAAAATAAATGCAAATTCTGACTTTTTCCCAAAAATAAACGGAATATCTGTCTTTTTGCCTTAAATAAGGAGAATTTCTGACTTTTTGCCCTGAAATAAGTAAAATTTCTAAAAATTTTTTCCAAAATAACGGAAATGTCTGCTTTTTGCCCCAAAATAAGGGGAATTTCTGCTTTTTTCCCTCTAAATAAGTTTAATTTCTGTCTTTTTCCCCCAAAACAAAGGAAATTTCTGTCTTTTTTGCCTCAAAATAAAAAAAATTTCTGACTTATTACTCTGAAATAAGTGAAATTTCTGCAATTTTGCCCCAAAATAAGGGAAATTTCTGCCTTTTTGCCCCCAAATAAGGGGAATTTCAGCCTTTTTACCTCAAAATAAGGGGAATTTGTGCATTTTTGCCACAAAATATTAGGAATTTCAGCCTTTTTTCCCCAAAATAAGGAAAATTTTTGCCTTTTTTTTGAAATATGTGAAATTTCTGAATTGTGCCCCAAAATAAGTGAAATTTCTGCAATTTTGCCCCAAAATAAGGGAAATTTCTGGAATTTTGCACCAAATAAGTGGAATTTCTGAGTTTTTCCCCAAAATAAAGAGAATTTCTGTCTTTTTGTCCCAACATATAGGGAATGTCTGCCTTTTTGCCCCACAATTAGGGGAATTTCTGCAATTTTGCTCAAAAATAGGGGGAATTTTGGCCTTTTTGCCCGAAAATAAGAAGAATGCATACCCTTTGCCATAAAAAAGGGAAATTTCTTCATTTTTGCTCTAAAATAAAAGGAATTTCTGCTTTTTTCCCTTTAAATAGGTGGAATTTCTGTCTTTTTCCCCCAAAACAAAGGGAATTTCTGTCTTTTTTGCTCCAAAATAAAAAAAATTTCTGACTTATTACCCTGAAATAAGTGAAATTTCTGTATATTTGCCCCAAAATAAGGGAAATTTCTGCCTATTTGCCCCCAAATAAACGGAATTTCAGCCTTTTTACCTCAAAATAAGGGGAATTTCTGCATTTTTGCCACAAAATATTAGGAATTTCTGCCTTTTTGCCCCAAAATAAGGAAAATTTCTGCCTTTTTTCCATGAAATAAGTGAAATTTCTGCAATTTTGCCCCAAAATAAGGGAAATTTCTGGAATTTTGCTCCAAATAAGTGGAATTTCTGAGTTTTGCCCCAAAATAAAAAGAATTTCTGTCTTTTTGCCCCAACATATAGGGAATTTCTGCTTTTTTGCCCCACAATTAGGGGAATTTCTGCAATTTTGCTGCAAAATAGGGGGAGTTTCTGCTTTTTTGCTTGAAAATAAGAAGAATGCATATCTTTTTGCCATAAAAAAGAAAAATTTTTTCAGGTTTGCCCCAAAATAAGAAAAATTTCTGCCTTTCTACCTCAAAATTAGTGAAATATCTGCCTTTTTACCCAAAAATAAACGAAATTTCTGTCTTTTTGCCCCAGAATAAAAGGAATTTTTGAATTATGCCTTGAAATAAGTGAAATTTCTGCAATTTTGCCCCAAAATAAAAGAAATTTCTGCCTTTTTGCCACAAAATAAGGAGAATTTCTGTATTTTTGCCCCAAAATAAGGGAAATTTTGCCTTTTTGTTCCCAAATAAGGGGAATTTCAGCCTTTTTACCTCAAAATAAGAGGAATTTCTGAATTTTTGCCACAAAATATTAAAAATTTCTGCCATTGTACTCTAAAATACGGAAATTTTCTGCCTTTTTTCCCTTAAATAAGTGAAATTTCTGCAATTTTGCCCCAAAATAAGTGAAATTTCTGCAATTTTGCCCCAAAATAAAGAAAATTTCTGGAATTTTGCACCAAAATAAGTGGAATTTCTGCAGTTTTACCCCAAAATAATGGGAAGTTCTGCGTTTTTGCCCCAAAATTAGAGGAATTTCTGCTATTTTGCTCCAAAATACAGGGAATTTCTGACTTTTTGTCCGAAAATAAAGGGAATGTATACCTTTTTGCCATAAAGAAAGAGAATTTCTTCATTTTTACCCCAAAATAAGGGGATTTTCCGCCTTTTTGACTCAAAATAAGTGCAATTTCTGACTTTTCCCCAAAAATAAACAGAATTTCTGTCTTTTTGCCTTAAAATAAGGGGAATTTCTGACTTTTTGCCCTGAAATAAGTAAAATTTCTAAAATTTTTCCCAAAAATAAGGGAAATGTTTGCTTTTTTCCCCAAAATAAGGGGAATTTCTGATTTTTTCCATTTAAAAAGTGGAATTTCTGTCTTTTTCCCCCAAAACAAAGGGAATTTCTGTATTTTTTGACTCAAAATAAGGAAAATTTCTGACTTATTACTCTCAAATAAGTGAAATTTCTGCAATTTTGCCCCAAAATAAAAGAAATTTCTGCCTTTTTGCCACAAAATAAGGAGAATTTCTGTCTTTTTGCCCCAAAATAAGGGAAATTTCTGCCTTTTTGCCCTCAAAAAGGGGAATTTCAGCCTTTTAACCTCAAAATTAGGGGAATTTCTGCATTTTTGCCACAAAATATTAAAAATTTCTGCCATTGTGCTCTAAAATACGGAAAATTTCTGCCTTTTTTCTCTAAAATAAATGAAATTTCTGCAATTTTGCTTCAAAATAAGTGAAATTTCTCCAATTTTGCCCAAAAATAAGGGAAATTTCTGAAATTTTGCCCAAAATAAGTAGAATTTCTGAGTTTTGCCCCAAAACAAGAAGAATTTCTGTCTTTTTTCCCCAACATATAAGGAATTTTTGCATTTTTGCCCTACAATTAGAAGAATTTCTGCAATTTTGCTCCAAAATACGGGGAATTTCTGCTTTTTTGCCCGAAAATAAGGGGAATGTATATCTTTTGCCACAAAATAAAGAAATTTCTTCATTTTTGCCCCAAAATAAGAGGAATTTCTGCCTTTTTACCTCAAAATAAGTAAAATTTCTGCCTTTTTACCCAAAAATAAACGGAATTTCTGTCTTTTTGCCCAAAAATAAAAAGAATTTTTGAATTATGCCCTGAAATAAGTGAAATTTCTGCAATTTTGCCCGAAAATAATAGAAATTTCTGCCTTTTTGCCACAAAATAAGGGGAATTTCTGTCTTTTTGCCCCAAAATAAGGGTAATTTCTGCCTTTTTGCCCCCAAATAAGAAGGAATTTCAGGCTTTTTACCTCAAAATAAGGGGAATTTCTGCATTTTTGGCACAAAATATTAAGAATTTCTGTCATTGTGCTCCAAAGTATGGAAAACTTCTGCCTTTTTTCCCTTAAATAAGTGAAATTTCTGCAATTTTGTCCCAAAATAAGTGAAATTTCTACAATTTTGCCCCAAAATAAAAGAAATTTTTGGAATTTTGGCCCAAAATTAGAGAAATTTTGAATTTTCCCCCAAAATAAGGAGAATTTCTGTCTTTTTGCCACAACATATAGAGAATTTCTGCATTTTTGCCCCAAAATTAGGGAAATTTCTGCAATTCTCCTCCAAAATACAGGGAATTTCAGCCTTTTTCGCCGTAAATAAGGGGAATTTCTGCCATCTTGCCGCGAAATAAGTGAAATTTCTGCAGTTTTACCCCAAAATAATGGAAAGTTCTGCGTTTTTGCCCCAAAATTAGGGGAATTTCTGCAATTTTGCTCCAAAGTAGGGGGAATTTCTGCATTTTTGCCCGAAAATAAAGGGAATGTATACCTTTTTGCCTTAAAAAAAGAGAATTTCTTCATTTTTAACCCAAAATATAGGGATTTTCCACCTTTTTGACTCAAAATAAGTGCAAATTCTGACTTTTCCCCAAAAATAAACGGAATTTCTGTCTTTTTGCCTTAAAATAAGGGGAATTTCTGACTTTTTGCCCTGAAATAAGTAAAATTTCTAAAAAATTTTTTCCAAAATAAGGGAAATGTCTACTTTTTGCCCCAAAATAAGGGGAATTTCTGCTTTTTTCCCTCTAAATAAGTGGAATTTCTGTCTTTTTCCCCCAAAACAAAGGAAATTTCTGTCTTTTTTGCCTCAAAATAAAAAAAAATTCTGACTTATTACTCTGAAATAAGTGAAATTTCTACAATTTTGCCCCAAAATAAGGGAAATTTCTGCCTTTTTGCCCCCAAAAAAGGGGAATTTCAGCCTTTTTACCTCAAAATAAGGGGAATTTGTGCATTTTTGCCACAAAATATTAGGAATTTCAGCCTTTTTTCCCCAAAATAAGGAAAATTTCTGCCTTTTTTTTAAATAAGTGAAATTTCTGCAATTGTGCCCCAAAATAAGTGAAATTTCTGCAATTTTGCCCCAAAATAAGGGAAATTTCTGGAATTTTGCACCAAATAAGTGGAATTTCTGAGTTTTTCCCCAAAATAAGGAGAATTTCTGTCTTTTTGCCCCAACATATAGGGAATGTCTGCCTTTTTGCCCCACAATTAGGGGAATTTCTGCAATTTTGCTCAAAAATAGGGGGAATTTTGGCCTTTTTGCCCGAAAATAAGAAGAATGCATACCTTTTTGCCATAAAAAAGGGAAATTTCTTCATTTTTGCTCTAAAATAAGGGGAATTTCTGCTTTTTTCCCTTTAAATAAGTGGAATTTCTGTCTTTTTCCCCCAAAACAAAGGGCATTTCTGTCTTTTTTGCTCCAAAATAAGAAAAATTTCTGACTTATTACCCTGAATAAGTGAAATTTCTGCATATTTGGCCCAAAATAAGGGAAATTTCTGCCTTTTTGCCCCCAAATAAAGGGGAATTTCAGCCTTTTTACCTCAAAATAAGGGGAATTTGTGCATTTTTGCCACAAAATATTAGGAATTTCAGCCTTTTTTCCCCAAAATAAGGAAAATTTCTGCCTTTTTTTTAAATAAGTGAAATTTCTGCAATTGTGCCCCAAAATAAGTGAAATTTCTGCAATTTTGCCCCAAAATAAGGGAAATTTCTGGAATTTTGCACCAAATAAGTAGAATTTCTGAGTTTTTCCCCAAAATAAGGAGAATTTCTGTCTTTTTGCCCCAACATATAGGGAATGTCTGCCTTTTTGCCCCACAATTAGGGGAATTTCTGCAATTTTGCTCAAAAATAGGGGGAATTTTGGCCTTTTTGCCCGAAAATAAGAAGAATGCATACCTTTTTGCCATAAAAAAGGGAAATTTGTTCATTTTTGCTCTAAAATAAGGGGAATTTCTGCTTTTTTCCCTTTAAATAAGTGGAATTTCTGTCTTTTTCCCCCAAACAAAGGGCATTTCTGTCTTTTTTGCTCCAAAATAAGAAAAATTTCTGACTTATTACCCTGAATAAGTGAAATTTCTGCATATTTGGCCCAAAATAAGGGAAATTTCTGCCTTTTTGCCCCCAAATAAAGGGAATTTCAGCCTTATTACCTCAAAATAAGGGGAATTGCTGCATTTTTGCCACAAAATATTAGGAATTTCTGCCTTTTTGCCCCAAAATAAGGAAAATTTCTGCCTTTTTTCAATGAAATAAGTGAAATTTCTGCAATTTTGCCCCAAAATATGTGAAATTTCTGCAATTTTGGCCCAAAATAAGGGAAATTTCTGGAATTTTGCTCCAAATAAGTGGAATTTCTGAGTTTTGCCCCAAAATAAAAAGAATTTCTGTCTTTTTGCCCCAACATATAGGGAATTTCTGCTTTTTTGCCCCACAATTAGGGGAATTTCTGCAATTTTGCTTCAAAATAGGAAGAATTTCTGCTTTTTTGCTTGAAAATAAGAAGAATGCATATCTTTTTGCCATAAAAAAGGGAATTTTTTTCAGGTTTGCCCCAAAATAAGAGGAATTTCTGCCTTTCTACCTCAAAATAAGTGAAATTTCTGCCTTTTTACCCAAAAATAAACGAAATTTCAGTCTTTTTGCCCCAGAATAAAAGGAATT
Organism: Micromys minutus; assembly: GCF_963924665.1. Classification (NCBI taxonomy): domain Eukaryota; kingdom Metazoa; phylum Chordata; class Mammalia; order Rodentia; family Muridae; genus Micromys; species Micromys minutus. The sequence continues at coordinate 157,325 of NW_027667569.1, forward strand.
TTTGAATTATGCCTTGAAAAAAGTGAAATTTCTGCAATTTTGCCCCAAAATAAAAAAAAATTCTGCCTTTTTGCCACAAAATAAGGAGAATTTCTGTATTTTTGCCCCAAAATAAGGGAAATTTTTGCCTTCTTGTTCCCAAATAAGGGCAATTTCAGCCTTTTTACCTCAAAATAAGAGGAATTTCTGAATTTTTGCCACAAAATATTAAAAATTTCTGCCATTGTGCTCTAAAATACGGAAAATTTCTGGCTTTTTTTTCTGAAATAAATAAAATATCTGCAATTTTGCCCCAAAATAAGAGAAATTTCTGCAATTTTGCCCCAAAATAAGGGAAATTTCTGGAATTTTGCCTCAAAATAAGTGGAATTTCTGCAGTTTTACCCCAAAATAAGGGGAAGTTCTGCGTTTTTGCCCCAAAATTAGGGGAATTTCTGCAATTTTGCTCCAAAATACGGGGAATTTCTGCCTTTTTGCCTGAAAATAAAGGGAATGTATACCTTTTTGCCATAAAGAAAGAGAATTTCTTCATTTTTACCCCAAAATAAGGGGAATTTCCGCATTTTTGACTCAAAATAAGTGCAATTTCTGAATTTTCCCCAAAAATAAACGGAATTTCTGTCTTTTTGCCTTAAAATAAGGGGAATTTCTGACTTTTTGCCCTGAAATAAGTAAAATTTCTAAAATTTTTCTCAAAAATAAGGGAAATGTCTGCTTTTTGCCCCAAAATAAGGGGAATTTCTCCATTTTTCCATCTAAATAAGTGGAATTTCTGTCTTTTTCCCCCAAAACAATGCGAATTTCTGTCTTTTTTGACTCAAAATAAGGAAAATTTCTGACTTATTACTCTGAAATTAGTGAAATTTCTGCAATTTTGCCCCAAAATAAAAGAAATTTCTGCCTTTTTGCCACAAAATAAGGAGAATTTCTGTCTTTTTGCCCCAAAATAAGAGAAGTTTCTGCCTTATTGCCCCCAAATAAGAGGAATTTCAGCCTTTTTACCTCAAAATAAGGGGAATTTCTGCATTTTTGCCACAAAATATTAAAAATTTCTGCCATTGTGCTCTAAAATACGGAAAATTTATGCCTTTTTTCTCTAAAATAAATGAAATTTCTGCAATTTTGCCCCAAAATAAGTGAAATTTCTGCAATTTTGCCCAAAAATAAGGGAAATTTCTGGAATTTTCCCCCAAAATAAGTGGAATTTCTGAGTTTTGCCCCAAAATAAAGAGAATTTCTGTCTTTTTGTCCCAACATATAGGGAATTTCTGACTTTTTGCCCCACAATTAGGGGAATTTCTGCAATTTTGCTCCAAAATATGGGGAATTTCTTCTTTTTTGCCTGAAAATAAGGGGAATGTATACTTTTTGCCACAAAAAAGGGAAATTTCTTCATTTTTGCCCCAAAATAAGAGGAATTTCTGCCTTTTTACCTCAAAATAAGTAAAATTTCTGTCTTTTTACCCCAAAATAAATGGAATTTCTGTCTTTTTGCTCCAAAATAAAAGGAATTTTTGAATTATGCCCTGAAATAATTGAAATTTCTGCAATATTGCCGCAAAATAAAAGAAATTTCTTCCTTTTTATCACAAAATAAAAATTTCTGTCTTTTTGCCCCAAAATAAGAGAAATTTAAGCCTTTTTGCCCCCAAATAAGGGGAAATTTCAGCCTTTTTAGCTCAAAATATGGGGAATTTCTGCATTTTTGCCACAAAATATTAAGGATTTCTGCCATTGTTCTCTAAAATACGAAAAATTTCTGCCTTTTTTCCCTGAAATAAGTGAAATTTCTGCAATTTTGCCCCAAAATATGTGAAATTTCTGTAATTTTGCCCCAAAATAAGGGAAATTTCTGGAATTTTGCCCCAAAATAAGTAGAATTTCTGAGTTTTGCCCCAAAATAAGAAGAATTTCTGTGTTTTTTCCCCAACATATAAGGAATTTTTGCATTTTTGCCCCACAATTAGAAGAATTTCTGCAATTTTGCTCCAAAATACGGGGAATTTCTGCTTTTGTGCCCGAAAATAAGGGGAATGTATATCTTTTGCCACAAAATAGGGAAATTTCTTCATTTTTGCCCCAAAATAAGAGGAATTTCTGCCTTTTTACCTCAAAATAAGTGAAATTTCTGCCTTTTTACCAAAAAATAAACGGAATTTCTGTCTTTTTGCCCAAAAATAAAAGGAATTTTTGAATTATGCCCTGAAATATGTGAAATTTTTGCCATTTTGCCCCAAAATAATAGAAATTTCTGCCTTTTTGCCACAAAATAAGGGGAATTTCTGTCTTTTTGCCCCAAAATAAGGGAAATTTCTGACTTTTTGCCCCCAAATTAGGGGGAATTTCAGGCTTTTTACCTCAAAATAAGGTGAATTTCTGCATTTTTGCCACAAAATATTAGGAATTTCTGACTTTTTGCCCCAAAATAAGGAAAATTTCTGCCTTTTTTCCATGAAATAAGTATAATTTCTGCAATTTTTCCCAAAAATAAGTGAAATTTCTGCAATTTTGCCCCAAAATAAGGGAAATTTCTGGAATTTTCCCCCAAAAATTGGAATTATTGAGTTTTGCCCCAAAATAAAGAGAATTTCTGTCTTTTTGCCCCAACATATAGGGAATTTCTGCTTTTTGTCCCACAATTAGGGGAATTTCTGCAATTTTGCTCCAAAATAGGGGGAATTTCTGCCTTTTTGCCCGAAAATAAGAAGAATGCATATCTTTTTCCCATAAAAAAGGGAAATTTCTTCAGTTTTGCCCCAAAATAAGAGGAATTTCTGCCTTTCTACCTCAAAATAAGTGAAATTTCTGCCTTTTTACCCAAAAATAAACGGAATTTCTGTCTTTTTGTCCCAGAATAAAAGGAATTTTTGAATTATGCCTTGAAATAATTGAAATTTCTGCAATTTTGCCCCAAAATAAAAGAAATTTCTGCCTTTTTGGCACAAAATAAGGAGAATTTCTTTCTTTTTGCCCACAAATAAGGGAAATTTCTGCCTTTTTGCCCCCAAATAAGAAGAATTTCAGCCTTTTTACCTCAAAATAAGGGGAATTTCTGCATTTTTGCCACAAAATATTAAAAATTTCTGCCATTGTGCTCTAAAATACGGAAAATTTCTGCCTTTTTTCCCTGAAATAAATGAAATTTCTGCAATTTTGCCCCAAAATAAGTGAAATTTCTGCAATTTTGCCCAAAAATAAGGGAAATTTCTGGAATTTTGCCCCAAAATAAGTGGAATTTCTGCAGTTTTACCCCAAAATAAGGGGAAGTTCTGCGTTTTTTTCCCAAAATTAGGGGAATTTCTGCAATTTTGCTCTAAAATACAGGAAATTTCTGCTTTTTTTCAAAGAAAATAAAGGGAATGTATACCTTTTTGCCATAAAGAAAGAGAATTTCTTCATTTTTACCCCAAAATAAGGGGATTTTCCGCCTTTTTGGCTCAAAATAAGTGCAATTTCTGACTTTCCCCCCCCAAAAAAACGGAATTTCTCTCTTTTTCCATTAAAATAAGGGGAATTTCTGACTTTTTGCCCTGAAATAAGAAAAATTTCTAAAATTTTTCCCCAAAATAATGATAATGTCTGCTTTTTGCCCCAAAATAAGGGGAATTTCTGCTTTTTTCCCTCTAAATAAGAGGAATTTCTGTCTTTTTCCCCCAAAACAAAGAGAATTTCTGTCTTTTTTGCCTTAAAATAAGAAAAATTTCTGACTTATTACTCTGAAATAAGTGAAATTTCTGCAATTTTGCCCCAAATTAAGGGAAATTTCTGCCTTTTTGCCCCCAAATAAAGGGAATTTCAGCCTTTTTACCTCAAAATAAGGGCAATTTCTGCATTTTTGCCACAAAATATTAAAAATTTCTGCCATTGTGCTCTGAAATACGAAAAATTTCTGCCTTTTTTCCCTGAAATAAATAAAATTTCTGCAATTTTGGCCCAAAATAAGTGGAATTTCTGCAATTTTGCCCAAAAATAAGGGAAATTTCTGGAATTTTGTCCAAAATAAGTGGAATTTCTGAGTTTTTCCCCAAAATAAGGAGAATTTCTGTCTTTTTGTCCCAACATATAGGGAATGTCTGCCTTTTTGACCCACAATTAGGAGAATTCCAGCAATTTTGCTCAAAAATAGGGGGAATTTTGGCCTTTTTGCCCGAAAATAAGAAGAATGCATACCTTTTGCCATAAAAAAGGGAAATTTCTTCATTTTTGCTCTAAAATAAGGGGAATTTCTTCTTTTTTCCCTTTAAATAAGTGGAATTTCTGTCTTTTTCCCCCAAAACAAAGGGAATTTCTGTCTTTATTGCTCCAAAATAAGGAAAATTTCTGACTTATTACCCTGAAATAAGTGAAATTTCTGCATATTTGCCCCAAAATAAGGGAAATTTCTGCCTTTTTGCCCCCAATTAAAGGGAATTTCAGCCTTTTTACCTCAAAATAAGAGGAATTTCTGCATTTTTGCCACAAAATATTAGGAATTTCTGCCCTTTTGCCCCCAAATAAGGGAAATTTCTGCTTTTTTGCCCCCAAAAAAGGGGAATTTCAGCCTTTTTACCTCAAAATAAGGGGAATTTCTGCATTTTTGCCACAAAATATTAAAAATTTCTGCCTTTGTGCTCTAAAATACGGAAAATTTCTGCTTTTTTCCCTGAAATATATGAAATTTCTGCAATTTTGCCCCAAAATAAGTGAAATTTCTGCAATTTTGTCCCAAAATAAGGGAAATTTCTGGAATTTTGCCCCAAAATAAGTGGAATTTCTGCAGTTTTACCCAAAAATAAGGGGAAGTTCTTCGTTTTTGCCCCAAAATTAGGGGAATTTCTGCAATTTTGCTCCAAAATACAGGAAATTTCTGCCTTTTTTCCCGAAAATAAAGGGAATGTATACCTTTTTGCCATAAAAAAAGAGAATTTCTTCATTTTTACCCCAAAATAAGGGGATTTTCCGCCTTTTTGACTCAAAATAAGTGCAATTTCTGACTTTTCCCGAATAATAAACGGAATTTATGTCTTTTTGCTATAAAATAAGGGAAATTTCTGACTTTTTGCACTGAAATAAGTAAAATTTCTAAAATTTTTCCCCAAAATAAGGATAATGTCTGCTTTTTGCCCCAAAATAAGGGAGTTTCTGCTTTTTTTCCTTTAAATAATTGGAATTTCTGTTTTTCCCCACAAAACAAAGGGAATTTCTATCTTTTTTGTGTCAAAATAAGAAAAATTTCTGAGTTATTACTCTGAAATAAGTGAAATTTCTGCAATTTTGCCCCAAATTAAGGGAAATTTCAGCCTTTTTGCCCCCAAATAAGGGGAATTTCAGCATTTTACCTCAAAATAAAAGGAATTTCTGCATTTTTGCCACAAAATATTAAAAATTTCTGCCATTGTGCTCTAAAATACGAAAAATTTCTGCCTTTTTTCCCTGAAATAAATGAAATTTCTGCAATTTTGCCCCAAAATAAGTGAAATTTCTGCAATTTTGCCCAAAAATAAGGGAAATTTCTGGAATTTTGCCCAAAAATAAGTGGAATTTCTGAGTTTTGCCCCAAAATAAGGAGAATTTCTGTCTTTTTGTCCCAACATATAGGGAATTTCTGCCTTTTTGCCCCACAATTAGGGGAATTTCTGCAATTTTGCTCCAAAATACGGGGAATTTCTGCTTTTTTGCCTGAAAATAAGGGAAATGTATACTTTTTTCCACAAAAAAGGGAAATTTCTTCATTTTTGCCCCAAAATAAGAAGAATTTCTGCCTTTTTACCTCAAAATAAGTAAAATTTCTGTCTTTTTACCCCAAAATAAATGGAATTTCTCACTTTTTGCTCCAAAATAAAAGGAATTTTTGAATTATGCCCTGAAATATGTGAAATTTCTGCAATTTTGCCCCAAAATAAAAGAAATTTCTTCCTTTTTATCACAAAAAAGGAATTTCTGTCTTTTTGCCCCAAAATAAAAGAAATTTTAGCCTTTTTGCCCCCAAATAAGGGGGAATTTCAGCCTATTAAGCTCAAAATATGGGGAATTTCTGCATTTTTGACACAAAATTATAAGGATTTCTGCCATTATTCTTCAAAATACAGAAAATTTCTTTCTTTTTTTCCTGAAATAAGTGAAATTTCTGCAATTTTGCCCCAAAATATGTGAAATTTCTGTAATTTTGCCCCAAAATAAGGGAAATTTCTGGAGTTTTGCCCCAAAATAAGTAGAATTTCTGAGTTTTACCACAAAATAATAAGAATTTCTGTATTTTTGCCCCAACATATAAGGAATTTTTGCATTTTTGCCCCACAATTAGAAGAATTTCTGAAATTTTGCTCCAAAATACGGGGAATTTCTGCTTTATTGCCCGAAAATAAGGGGAATGTATATCTTTTGCCACAAAATAGAAAAATTTCTTCATTTTTGCCCCAAAATAAGAGGAATTTCTGCCTTTTTACCTGAAAATAAGTGAAATTTCTGCCTTTTTACCCAAAAATAAACGGAATTTCTGTCTTTTTGCCCAAAAATAAAAGGAATTTTTGAATTATGCCCTGAAATAAGTGAAATTTCTGCAATTTTGCCCCAAAATAATAGAAATTTCTGCATTTTTGCCACAAAATAAGGGCAATTTCTGTCTTTTTGCCCCAATATAAGGGAAATTTCTGCCTTTTTGCCCCCAAATAAGGGGAAATATCAGGCTTTTTACCTCAAAATAAGCGGAATTTCTGCATTTTTGCCAAAAAATATTAAGAAATTTTGCCATTGTGTCCAAAGTATGGAAAACTTCTGCATTTTTTCATTTAAATAAGTGAAATATCTGCAATTTTGCCCCAAAATAAGTGAAATTTCTGCAATTTTGCCCCAAAATAAGGGAAATTTCTGGAATTTTGGCCCAAAATAAGTGAAATTTTTGAGTTTTCCCTCAAATTAAGGAGAATTTCTGTCTTTTTGCCCCAACATATAGGGAATTTCTGCATTTTTGCCCCACAATTAGGGGAATTTCTGCAATTTTGCTCCAAAATACGGGGATTTTCAACCTTTTTCGCCGAAAATAAGGGGAATTTCTGCCATTTTGCCGCGAAATAAGTGAAATTTCTGCAGTTTTACCCCAAAATAAGGGGAAGTTCTGCGTTTTTGCCCCAAAATTAGGGGAATTTCTGCAATTTTGCTCCAAAATACGGGGAATTTCTGCATTTTTGCCCGAAAATAAAGGGAATGTATACCTTTTTGCCTTAAAAAAAGAGAATTTCTTCAATTTTACCCCAAAATAAGGGGATGTTCCGCCTTTTTGACTCAAAATAAGTGCAATCTCTGACTTTTCCCCAAAAATAAACGGAATTTCTGTCTTTTTGCCTTAAAATAAGGGGAATTTCTGACTTTTTGCCCTGAAATAAGTAAAATTTCTAAAATTTTTTTCCAAAATAAGGGAAATGTCTGCTTTTTGCCCCAAAATAAGAGGAATTTCTGCTATTTTTCCTCTAAATAAGTGGAATTTCTGTCTTTTTCCCCCAAAACAAATGGAATTTCTTTCTTTTTTGCCTCAAAATAAGGAAAATTTCTAACTTATTACTCTGAAATGAGTGAAATTTCTGCAATTTTTCCCCAAAATAAGAAAAATTTCTGCCTTCTTGCCCCCAAATAAGGGAAATTTCAGCCTTTTTACCTCAAAATAAGGGGAATTTCTGCATATTTGCCACAAAATATTAAGAATTTCTGCCTTTTTTCCCCAAAATAAGGAAAATTTCTGCCTTTTTTTTTGAAATAAGTGAAATTTCTGCAATTGTGCCCCAAAATAAGTGAAATTTCTGCAATTTTGCCCCAAAATAAGGGAAATTTCTGGAATTTTGCCCCAAATAAGTGGAATTTCTGAGTTTTGCCCCAAAATAAAGAGAATTTCTATCTTTTTGCCCCAACATATAGGGAATTTTTGCTTTTTTGCCCCACAATTGGCGGAATTTCTGCAATTTTGCTTCAAAATAGGGGGAATTTCTGCCTTTTTGCCCAAAAATAAGAAGAATGCATATCTTTTTGCCATAAAAAAGGGAAATTTCTTTAGGTTTGCCCCAATATAAGAGGAATTTCTGCCTTTCTACCTCAAAATAAGTGAAATTTCGGCCTTTTTACCCAAAAATAAACGGAATTTCTGTCTTTTTGCCCCAGAATAAAAGGAATTTTTGAATTATGCCTTGAAATAAGTGAAATTTCTGCAATTTTGCCCCAAAATAAAAGAAATTTCTGCCTTTTTGCCACAAAATAAGGAGAATTTCTGTCTTTTTGCCCCAAAATAAGGGAAATTTCTGCCTTTTTGCCCCCAAATAAGAGGAATTTCAGCCTTTTTACCTCAAAATAAGAGGAATTTCTGCATTTTTGCCACAAAATATTAATAATTTCTGCCATTGTGCTCTAAAATACGGAAAATTTCTGCCTTTTTTTTGAAATAAGTGAAATTTCTGCAATTGTGCCCCAAAATAATTGAAATTTCTGCAATTTTGCCCCAAAATAAGGGAAATTTCTGGAATTTTGCCCCAAATAAGTGGAATTTCTGAGTTTTGCCCCAAAATAAAGAGAATTTCTGTCTTTTTGCCCCAACATATAAGGAATTTTTGTTTTTTTGCCCCACAATTGGCGGAATTTCTGCAATTTTGCTTCAAAATAGGGGGAATTTCTGCCTTTTTGCCCAAAAATAAAAAGAATGCATATCTTTTTGCCATAAAAAAGGGAAATTTCTTTAGGTTTGCCCCAAAATAAAAAGAGTTTCTGCCTTTCTACCTCAAAATAAGTGAAATTTCGGCCTTTTTACCCAAAAATAAACGGAATTTCTGTCTTTTTGTCCCAGAATAAAAGGAATTTTTGAATTATGCCTTGAAATAAGTGAAATTTCTGCAATTTTGCCCCAAAATAAAAGAAATTTCTGCCTTTTTGCCACAAAATAAGGAGAATTTCTGTCTTTTTGCCCCAAAATAAGGGAAATTTCTGCCTTTTTGCCCCCAAATAAGAGGAATTTCAGCCTTTTTACCTCAAAATAAGAGGAATTTCTGCATTTTTGCCACAAAATATTAAAAATTTCTGCCATTGTGCTCTAAAATACGGAAAATTTCTGCCTTTTTTCCCTGAAATAAATGTAATTTCTGCAATTTTGCCCCAAAATAAGTGAAATTTCTGCAATTTTGCCCAAAAATAAGGGAAATTTCTGAAATTTTGCCCCAAAATAAGTGGAATTTCTGAGTTTTGCACCAAAATAAGGAGAATTTCTGTCTTTTTGTCCCAACATATAGGGAATGTCTGCCTTTTTGCCCCACAATTAGGGGAATTTCTGCAATTTTGCTCCAAAATACGGGGAATTTCTGCTTTTTGCCCGAAAATAAGGGAAATGTATACTTTTTTCCACAAAAAGGGAAATTTCTTCATTTTTTCCCCAAAATAAGAAGAATTTCTGCCTTTTTACCTAAAAATAAGTAAAATTTCTGTCTTTTTACCCCAAAATAAATGGAATTTCTCTCTTTTTGCTCCAAAATAAAAGGAATTTTTGAATTTACCCTGAAATAAGTGAAATTTCTGCAATTTTGCCCCAAAATAAAAGAAATTTTTTCTTTTTTATCACAAAAAAGGAATTTCTGTCTATTTGCCCCAAAATAAGGGAAGTTTCAGCCTTTTTGCCCCCAAATAAAGGGGAATTACAGCCTATTTAGCTCAAAATATGGGGAATTTCTGCATTTTTGCCACAAAATATTAAGGATTTCTGCCATTGTTCTTTAAAATACGGAAATTTCTGCCTTTTTTTCCTGAATTAAGTGAAATTTCTGCAATTTTGCCCCAAAATATGTGAAATTTCTGTAATTTTGCCCCAAAATAATGGAAATTTCTGGAATTTTGCCCCAAAATAAGTAGAATTTCTGAGTTTTGCCACAAAATAAGAAGAATTTCTGTCTTTTTGCCCCAACATATAAGGAATTTTTGCATTTTTACCCCACAATTAGAAGAATTTCTGAAATTTTGCTCCAAAATACGGGGAATTTCTGCTTTATTGCCCGAAAATAAGGGGAATGTATATCTTTTGCCAGAAAATAGGGAAATTTCTTCATTTTTGCCCCAAAATAAGAGGAATTTCTGCCTTTTTACCTCAAAATAAGTGAAATTTCTGCTTTTTACCCAAAAATAAACGGAATTTCTGTCTTTTTGCCCAAAAATAAAAGGAATTTTTGAATTATGCCCTGAAATAAGTGAAATTTCTGCAATTTTTCCCCAATATAATAGAAATTTCTGCCTTTTGGCCACAAAATAAGGGGAATTTCTGTCTATTTGCCCCAATATAAGGGAAAATTCTGCCTTTTGCCCCCAAATAAGGGGGAATATCAGGCTTTTTACCTCAAAATAAGAGGAATTTCTGCATTTTTGCCACAAAATATTAAGAATTTCTGCCATTGTGCTCCAAAGTATGGAAAACTTCTGCCTTTTTTCCCTTAAATAAGTGAAATATCTGCAATTTTGCCCCAAAATAAGTGAAATTTCTGCAATTTTGCCCCAAAATAAGGGAAATTTCTGGAATTTTGGCCCAAAATAAGTGAAATTTCTGAGTTTTCCATTAAAATAAGGAGAATTTCTGTCTTTTTGCCCCAACATATAGGGAATTTCTGCATTTTTGCCCCACAATTAGAAGAATTTCTGCAATTTTGCTCCAAAATACAGGAAATTTCTCCCTTTTTTCCTGAAAATAAAGGGAATGTATACCTTTTTGCCATAAAAAAAGAGAATTTCTTCATTTTTACCCCAAAATAAAAGGATTTTCTGCCTTTTTGACTCAAAATAAGTGCAATTTCTGAATTTTCCTCAAAAATAAACGGAATTTCTGTGTTTTTGCCATAAAATAATGAAATTTCTGACTTTTTGCCCTGAAATAAGTAAAATTTTTAAAATTTTTCCCCAAAATAAGGATAATGTCTGCTTTTTGCCCCAAAATAAGGGGAATTTCTGCTTTTTTCCCTCTCAATAAGTGGAATTTCTGTCTTTTTCCCCCCAAAAAAGGGGAATTTCTGTCTTTTTTGCCTCAAAATAAAAAAAATTTCTGACTTATTACTCTGAAATAAGTGAAATTTCTGCAATTTTGCCCCAAATTAAGGGAAATTTCTGCCTTTTTGCCCCCAAATAAGGGGAATTTCAGCCTTTTTACCTCAAAATAAGGGGAATTTCTGCATTTTTGCCACAAAATATTAAAAATTTCTGCCATTGTGCTCTAAAATACAGAAAATTTCTGCAATTTTTCCCTGAAATAAATGAAATTTCTGCAATTTTGCCCCAAAATAAGTGAAATTTCTGCAATTTTGCCCAAAAATAAGGGAAATTTCTGGAATTTTGCCCCAAAATAAATGGAATTTCTGAGTTTTCCCCAAAATAAGGAGAATTTATGTCTTTTTGTCCCAACATATAGGGAATTTCTGCCTTTTTGCCCCACAATTAGGGGATTTCTGCAATTTTGCTCCAAAATACGGGGAATTTCTGCTTTTTTGCCTGAAAATAAGGGGAATGTATACTTTTTGCCACAAAAAGGGAAATTTCTTCATTTTTGCCCCAAAATAAGAGGAATTTCTGAATTTTTACCTCAAAATAAGTAAAATTTCTGTCTTTTTACCACAAAATAATTGGAATTTCTATCTTTTTGCTCCAAAATAAAAGGATTTTTTGAATTATGCCCTGAAAAAAGTGAAATTTCTGCAATTTTGCCCCAAAATAAAAGAAATTTCTTCCTTTTTATCACAAAAAAGGAATTTCTTTTTTTGCCCCAAAATAAGGGAAATTTTAGCCTTTTTGCCCCCAAATAAGGGGGAATTTCAGCCTATTAAGCTCAAAATATGGGGAAATTCTGCATTTTTGCCACAAAATATTAAGGATTTCTGCCATTGTTCTTTAAAATATGGAAAATTTCTGCCTTTTTTTCTTGAAATAAGTGAAATTTCTGCAATTTTGCCCCAAAATATGTGAAATTTCTGTAATTTTGCCCCAAAATAAGGGAAATTTCTGGAGTTTTGCCCCAAAATAAGTAGAATTTCTGAGTTTTGCCACAAAATAAGAAGAATTTCTTTCTTTTTGCCCCAACATATAAGGAATTTTTGCATTTTTGCCCCACAATTAGAAGAATTTCTGAAATTTTGCTGCAAAATACGGGGAATTTCTACTTTTTTGCCCGAAAATAAGGGGAATGTATATCTTTTGCCACAAAATAGGGAAATTTCTTCATTTTTGCCCCAAAATAAGAGGAATTTCTGCCTTTTTACCTCAAAATAAGTGAAATTTCTGCCTTTTTACCCAAAAATAAACGGAATTTCTGTCTTTTTGTCCAAAAATAAAAAGAATTTTTGAATTATGCCCTGAAATAAGTGAAATTTCTGCAATTTTGCCCCAAAATAATAGAAATTTCTGCCTTTTTGCCACAAAATAAGGGGAATTTCTGTCTTTTTGCCCCAAAATAAGGGAAATTTCTGCCTTTTTGCCCCCAAATAAGGGGGAATTTCAGGCTTTTTACCTCAAAATAAGGGGAACTTTTGCTTTTTTGCCACAAAATATTAAGAATTTCTGCCATTGTGCTCCAAAGTATGGAAAACTTCTGCCTTTTTTCCCTTAAATGAGTGAAATTTCTGCAATTTTGCCCCAAAATAAGTGAAATTTCTACAATTTTGCCCCAAAATAAGGGAAATTTTTGGAATTTTGGCCCAAAATTAGAGAAATTTCTGAGTTTTCCCCCAAAATAAGGAGAATTTCTGTCTTTTTGCCCCAACATATAGGGAATTTCTGCATTTTTGCCCCAAAATTAGGGGAATTTCTGCAATTTTGCTCCAAAATACAGGGAATTTCAGCCTTTTTCGCCGAAAATAAGGGGAATTTCTGCCATTTTGCCGCGAAATAAGTGAAATTTCTGCAGTTTTACCCCAAAATAAGAAAAAGTTCTGCGTTTTTGCCCCAAAATTAGGGGAATTTCTGCAATTTTGCTCCAAAATACAGGGAATTTCTGCATTTTTGCCCAAAAATAAAGGGAATGTATACCTTTTTGCCTTAAAAAAAGAGAATTTCTTCATTTTTACCCCAAAATAAGGGGATTTTCCGCCTTTTTGACTCAAAATAAGTGCAATCTCTGACTTTTCCCCAAAAATAAACGGAATTTCTGTCTTTTTGCCTTAAAATAAGGGGAATTTCTGAATTTTTGCCCTGAAATAAGTAAAATTTCTAAAATTCTTTTTCAAAATATGGGAAATGTCTGCTTTTTGCCCCAAAATAAGAGGAATTTCTGCTATTTTCCCTCTAAATAAGTGGAATATCTGTCTTTTCCCCCCAAAACAAAGGGAATTTCTATCTTTTTTGCCTCAAAATAAGGAAAATTTCTAACTTATTACTCTGAAATAAGTGAAATTTTTGCAATTTTGCCACAAAATAAGGAAAATTTCTGCCTTCTTGGCCCCAAATAAGGGAAATTTCAGCCTTTTTAACTCAAAATAAGGGGAATTTCTGAATTTTTGCCACAAGATATTAAGAATTTCTGCCTTTTTTCCCCAAAATAAGGAAAATTTCTGCCTTTTTTTTGAAATAAGTGAAATTTCTGCAATTGTGCCCCATAACAAGTGAAATTTCTGCAATTTTGCCCCAAAATAAGGGAAATTTCTGGAATTTTGCCCCAAATAAGTGGAATTTCTGAGTTTTGCCCCAAAATAAAGAGAATTTCTGTGTTTTTGCCCCAACATATAGGGAATTTTTGCTTTTTTGCACCACAATTGGAGGAATTTCTGCAATTTTGCTCAAAAATAGGGGGAATTTCTGCCTTTTTGCCCGAAAATAAAAAGAATGCATACCTTTTTGACATAAAAAAGCAAAATTTCTTCATGTTTGCCCCAAAATAAGAGGAATTTCTGCATTTCTACCTCAAAATAAGTGAAATTTCGGCCTTTTTACCCAAAAATAAACAAAATTTCTGTCTTTTTGCCCCAGAATAAAAGGAATTTTTGAATTATGCCTTGAAATAAGTGAAATTTCTGCAATTTTGCCCCAAAATAAAAGAAATTTCTGCCTTTTTGCCACAAAATAAGGAGAATTTCTGTCTTTTTGCCCCTAAATAAGGGAAATTTCTGCCTTTTTGCCCCCAAATAAGGGGAATTTTAGCCTTTTTACCTCAAAATAAGGGGAATTTCTGCATTTTTGCCACAAAATATTAAAAATTTCTGCCATTGTGCTCTAAAATACGGAAAATTTCTGCCTTTTTCCCTGAAATAAATAAAATTTCTGCAATTTTGCCCCAAAATAAGTGAAATTTCTGCAATTTTGCCCAAAAATAAGGGAAATTTATGGAATTTTGCCCCAAAATAAGTGGAATTTCTGAGTTTTCCCCAAAATAAGGAGAATTTATGTCTTTTTGTCCCAACATATAGGGAATTTCTGCCTTTTTGCCCCACAATTAGGGGATTTCTGCAATTTTGCTCCAAAATACGGGGAATTTCTGCTTTTTTGCCTGAAAATAAGGGAAATGTATACTTTTTGCCACAAAAAAGTGAAATTTCTTCATTTTTGCCCCAAAATAAGAGGAATTTCTGACTTTTTACCTCAAAATAAGTAAAATTTCTGTCTTTTTACCCCAAAATAATTGGAATTTCTCTCTTTTTGCTCCAAAATAAAAGGAATCTTTGAATTATGCCCTGAAATATGTGAAATTTATGCAATTTTGCCCCAAAATAAAAGAAATTTCTTCCTTTTATCACAAAAAAGGAATTTCTGTTTTTGCCCCAAAATAAGGGAAATTTTAGCCTTTTTGCCCCCAAATAAGGGGGAATTTCAGCCTATTAAGCTCAAAATATGGGGAATTTCTGCATTTTTGCCACAAAATATTAAGGATTTCTGCCATTGTTCTTTAAAATACGGAAAATTTCTGCCTTTTTTTCATGAAATAAGTGAAATTTCTGCAATTTTGCTCTAAAATATGTGAAATTTCGGTAATTTTGCCCCAAAATAAGGGAAATTTCTGGAGTTTTGCCCCAAAATATGTAGAATTTCTGAGTTTTGCCACAAAATAAGAAGAATTTCTTTCTTTTTGCCCCAACATATAAGGAATTTTTGCATTTTTGCCCCACAATTAGAAGAATTTCTGAAATTTTGCTCCAAAATACGGGGAATTTCTGCTTTATTGCCCGAAAATAAGGGGAATGTATATCTTTTGCCACAAAATAGTGAAATTTCTTCATTTTTGCCCCAAAATAAGAGGAATTTCTGCCTTTTTACCTCAAAATAAGTGAAATTTCTGCCTTTTTACCCAAAAATAAACGGAATTTCTGTCTTTTTGCCCAAAAATAAAAGGAATTTTTGAATTATGCCCTGAAATAAGTGAAATTTCTGCAATTTTGCCCCAAAATAATAGAAATTTCTGCATTTTTGCCACAAAAGAAGGGGAATTTCTGTCTTTTTGCCCAATATAAGGGAAATTTCTGCCTTTTTGCCCCCAAATAAGTGGGAATTTCAGGCTTTTTACCTCAAAATAAGAGGAATTTCTGCATTTTTGCCACAAAATATTAAGAATTTCTGCCATTGTGCTTCAAAGTATGGAAAACTTCTGCCTTTTTTCCCTTAAATAAGTGAAATTTCGGCAATTTTGCCCCAAAATAAGTGAAATTTCTGCAATTTTGCCCCAAAATAAGGGAAATTTCTGGAATTTTGGCCCAAAATAAGTGAAATTTCTGAGTTTTCCCCCAAAATAAGGAGAATTTCGGTCTTTTTGCCCCAACATATAGGGAATTTCTGCATTTTTGCCCCACAATTAGGGGAATTTCTGCAATTTTGCTCCAAAATACGGGGATTTTCAGCCTTTTTCGCCGAAAATAAGGGGAATTTCTGCCATTTTGCCACGAAATAAGTGAAATTTCTGCAGTTTTACCCCAAAATAAGGGGAAGTTCTGCGTTTTTGCTCCAAAATTAGGGGAATTTCTGCATTTTTGCCCGAAAATAAAGGGAATGTATACATTTTTTGCCTTAAAAAAAGAGAATTTCTTCATTTTTACCCCAAAATAAGGGGATTTTCCCCCTTTTTGACTCAAAATAAGTGCAATCTCTGAGTTTTCCCCAAAAATAAACGGAATTTCTGTCTTTTTGCCTTAAAATAAGGGGAATTTTTGAATTTTTGCCTTGAAATAAGTAAAATTTCTAAAATTTTTTTTTTCAAAATAAGGGAAATGTCTGCTTTTTGCCCCAAAATAAGAGGAATTTCTGCTATTTTCCCTCTAAATAAGTGGAATTTCTGTCTTCTTCCCCCAAAACAAAGAAAATTTCTGTCTTTTTTGCCTCAAAATAAGAAAAATTTCTAACTTATTACTCTGAAATAAGTGAAATTTTTGCAATTTTGCCCCAAAATAAGGAAAATTTCTGCCTTCTTGCCCCCAAATAAGGGAAACTTCAGCCTTTTTACCTCAAAATAAGGGGAATTTCTGAATTTTTGCCATAAGATATTAAGAATTTCTGCCTTTTTTCCACAAAATAAGGAAAATATCTGCCTTTTTTTTGAAATAAGTGAAATTTCTGCAATTGTGCCCCAAAATAAGTGAAATTTCTGCAATTTTGCCCCAAAATAAGAGAAATTTCTGGAATTTTGTCCCAAATAAGTGGAATTTCTGAGTTTTGCCCAAAAATAAAGAGAATTTCTGTCTTTTTGCCCCAACATATAGGGAATTTTTGCTTTTTTGCACCACAATTGGAGGGATTTCTGCAATTTTGCTCCAAAATAGGGGGAATTTCTGCCTTTTTGCCCGAAAATAAGAAGAATGCATATCTTTTTGACATAAAAAAGCGAAATTTCTTCAGGTTTGCCGCAAAATAAGAGGAATTTCTGCCTTTCTACCTCAAAATAAGTGAAATTTCGGCCTTTTTACCCAAAACTAAACGAAATTTCTGTCTTTTTGCCCCAGAATAAAAGGAATTTTTGAATTATGCCTTGAAATAAGTGAAATTTCTGCAATTTTGCCCCAAAATAAAAGAAATTTCTGCCTTTTTGCCACAAAATAAGGAGAATTTCTGTCTTTTTGCCCCTAAATAAGGGAAATTTCTGCCTTTTTGCCCCCAAATAAGAGGAATTTCAGCCTTTTTACCTCAAAATAAGAGGATTTTCTGCATTTTTGCCACAAAATATTAAAAATTTCTGCCATTGTTCTTTAAAATACGAAAAATTTCTGCCTTTATTCCTTGAAATAAATGAATTTTCTGCAATTTTGCCCCAAAATAAGTGAAATTTCTGCAATTTTGCCCAAAAATAAGGGAAATTTCTGGAATTTTGCCCCAAAATAAGTGGAATTTCTGAGTTTTGCACCAAAATAAGGAGAATTTCTGTCTTCTTGTCCCAACATATAGGGAATTTCTGCCTTTTTGCCCCACATTTAGGGGAATTTCTGCAATTTTGCTCCAAAATACGGGGAATTTCTGCTTTTTTGCCTGAAAATAAGGGAAATGTATACTTTTTGCCACAAAATAGGGAAATTTCTTCACTTTTGCCCCAAAATAAGAGGAATTTCTGCCTTTATACCTCAAAATAAGTGAAATTTCTGCATTTTTACCCCAAAATAAATGGAATTTCTCTTTTTTTGCTCCAAAATAATAGGAATTTTTGAATTATGCCCTGAAATAAGTGAAATTTCTGCAATTTTGCCCCAAAATAAAAGAAATTTCTGCCTTTTTGCCACAAAATAAGGGGAATTTCTGTATTTTTGCCCCAAAATGAGGGAAATTTCTGCCTTTTTGCCCCCAAATAAGGGGGAATTTCAGGCTTTTTAATTAAAAATTAGGGGAATTTCTGCATTTTTGTCACAAAATATTAGAATTTCTGCCATTGTGCTCCAAAATATGGAAAATTTCTGCCTTTTTTCCCTTAAATAAGTGAAATTTCTGCAATTTTGCCCCAAAATAAGTGAAATTTCTGCACTTTTGCTCCAAAATAAGGGAAATTTCTGGAATTTTTTCCCAAAATAAGTGAAATTTCTGAGTTTTCCCCCAAAATAAAGAGAATTTCTCTCTTTTTGCCCCAACATATAGAGAATTTCTGCATTTTTGACCCACAATTAGGGGAATTTCTGGAATTTTGCTCCAAAATACGGGGATTTTCAGCCTTTTTCGCCGAAAATAAGGGGAATTTCTGCCATTTTGCCGCGAAATAAGTGAAATTCCTGCAGTTTTACCCCAAAATAAGGGGAAGTTCTGCGTTTTTGCCCCAAAATTAGGGGAATTTCTGCAATTTTGCTCCAAAATACGGGGAATTTCTGCCTTTTTGCCCGAAAATAAAGAGAATGTATACCTTTTTGCCATAAAAAAAGAGAATTTTTTCATTTTTACCCCAGAATAAGGGTATTTTCTACCTTTTTGACTCAAAATAAGTGCAATTTCTGACTTTTCCCCAAAAATAAACGGAATTTCTGTATTTTGCCTTAAAATAAGGGGAATTTCTGACTTTTTTCCCAGAAATATGTAAAATTTCTAATATTTTTCCTCCAAATAAGGGAAATGTCTGCTTTTTGCCCCAAAATAAGAGGAATTTCTGCTTTTTTCCCTCTAAATATGTGGAATTTCTTTCTTTTTCCCCCAAAACAAAGGGAATTTCTGTCTTTTTTGCCTCAAAATAAGGAAAATTTCTGACTTATTACTCTGAAATAAGTGAAATTTCTGCCTTTTTGCCCCCAAATAAGGGGAATTTCAGCCTTTTTACCTCAAAATAATGGGAATTTGTTCATTTTTGCCACAAAATATTAGGAATTTCTGCCTTTTTTCCCCAAAATAAGGAAAATTTCTGCCTTTTTTTTTGAAATAAGTGAAATTTCTGCAATTGTGCCCCAAAATAAGTGAAATTTCTGCAATTTTGCCCCAAAATAATGGAAATTTCTGATTTTTGCCCCAAAATAAGGAGAATTTCTGTCTTTTTGTTCCAACATATAGGGAATTTCTGCCTTTTTGCCCCACAATTAGGGGAATTTCTGCAATTTTGCTCCAAAATAGGGGAATTTCTGCTTTTTTGCCTGAAAATAAGGAGAATGTATACTTTTTGCCACAAAAAGGGAAATTTCTTCATTTTTGCCCCAAAATAAGAAGAATTTCTGCCTTTTACCTCAAAATAAGTAAAATTTCTGTCTTTTAACCCGAAAATAAATGGAATTTCTGTTTTTTGCTCCAAAATAATATGAATTTTTGAATTATGCCTTGAAATAATTGAAATTTCTGCAATTTTGCCCCAAAATAAAATAAATTTCTTCTTTTTTGTCAAAAAAAAGTAATTTCTGTCTTTTTGCCCCAAAATAAGGGAAATTTCAGCCTTTTTGCCCCCAAGTAAGGGGAAATTTCAGCCTTTTTAGCTCAAAATATGGGGAATTTCTGCATTTTTGCCATAAAATATTAAGGATTTCTGCAATTGTTCTCTAAAATACGGAAAATTTCTGCCTTTTTTCCCTGAAATAAGTGAAATTTCTGCAATTTTGCCCCAAAATAAGTGAAATTTCTGAAATTTTGCCCAAAATAAGTGAAATTTCTGCAATTTTGCCCCAAAATAATAGAAATTTCTGCCTTTTTGCCACAAAATAAGGGGAATTTCTGTATTTTTGCCCCAAAATAAGGGAAATTTCTGCTTTTTTGCCCCCAAATAAGGGGGAATTTCAGACTTTTTACTTCAAAATTAGGGGAATTTCTGCATTTTTGCCACAAATTATTAAGTATTTCTGCCATTGTTCTCTAAAATATGGAAAATTTCTGCCTTTTTTCCCTGAAATAAGTGAAATTTCTGCAATTTTGCCCAAAATAAGTGAAATTTCTGTAATTTTGCCCCAAAATAAAAGAAATTTCTGGAATTTTGCTCCAAAATAAGTGGAATTTTTGAGTTTTGCCCCAAAATAAGAGGAATTTCTGTCTTTTTGCCCCAACATATAAGGAATTTTTGCATTTTTGCCCCACAATTAGAAGAATTTCTGCAATTTTGCTCCAAAATATGGGGAATTTCTGCTTTTTTGCCTGAAAATAAGGGGAATGTATACTTTTTGCCACAAAAAAGGGAAATTTCTTCATTTTTTGCCCAAAAATAAGAGGAATATCTGCCTTTTTACCTCAAAATAAGTGAAATTTCTGACTTTTTACCCAAAAATAAACAGAATTTCTGTATTTTTGCCCAAAAATAAAAGGCATTTTTGAATTATGCCCTGAAATAAGTGAAATTTCTGCAATTTTGCCCCAAAATATAAGAGATTTCTGCCTTTTTGCCAAAAAATAAGGGGAATTTCTGTCTTTTTGCCCCAAAATAATGAAAAATTTCTGCCTTTTTGCCCCCAAATAAGAAGGAATTTCAGGCTTTTTACCTCAAAATAAGGGGAATTTCTGAATTTTTGCCACAAAATATTAAGTATTTCTGCCATTGTGCTCCAAAATATGGAAAATTTCTGCCTTTTTTCCCTTAAATAAGTGAAATTTCTGCAATTTTGCCCAAAATAAGTGAAATTTCTGCAATATTGCCCCAAAATAAAGGAAATTGTTTGAATTTTGGCCCAAAATAAGTGAAATTTCTGAGTTTTCCCCCCAAATAAGGAGAATCTCTGTTTTTTGCCCCAACATATAGGCAATTTCTGCATTTTTGCCCCACAATTAGGGGAATTTCTGCAATTTTGCTCCAAATTACGGGGATTTTCAGGCTTTTTCGCCGAAAATAAAGAGAATTTCTGCCATTTTGCGACGAAATAAGTGAAATTTCTGCAGTTTTACCCCAAAATAACTGAAATTTCTGCAATTTTGCCCCAAAATAAGGGAAATTTCTGGAATTTTTTCCCAAAATAAGTGAAATTTCTGAGTTTTGCCCCAAAATAAGTGGAATTTCTGAGTTTTGCCCCAAAATAAGAAGAATTTCTGTCTTTTTGCCCCAAAATAAGGGAAATTTCAGCCTTTTTGCTCCCAAATAAGGGGGAATTTCAGCCTTTTTAGCTCAAAATATGGGGAATTTCTGCATTTTTGCCACAAAATATTAAGGATTTCTGTCATTGTTCTCTAAAATACAGAAAATTTCTGCCTTTTTTTCCTGAAATAAGTGAAATTTCTGCAATGTTGCAACCAAAATAAGTGAAATTTCTGCAATTTTTTCCCAAAATAAGGGAAATTTCTTGAATTTTGCTCCAAAATAAGTGGAATTTCTGAGTTTTGCCCCAAAATAAGAAGAATTTCTGTCTTTTTGCCCCAACATATAATGAATTTTTGCATTTTTGCCCCACAATTAGAGGAATTTCTGCAATTTTGCTCCAGAATACGGGGATTTTCAGCCTTTTTCGCCGAAAATAATGAAAATTTCTGCTATTTTGCCGCGAAATAAGTGAAATATATGCAGTTTTACCCCAAAATAATGGGAAGTTCTGCGTTTTTGCCCCAAAATTAGAAGAATTTCTGCAATTTTGCTTCAGAATACGGGGAATTTCTGCCTTTTTGCCTGAAAATAAAGGGAATGTATACCTTTTTGCCATAAAAAAAGAGAATTTCTTCATTTTTACCCCAAAATAAGGGGATTTTCCACCTTTTTGACTCAAAATAAGTGCAATTTCTGCCTTTTCCCCAAAAATAAATGGAATTTCTGACTTTTTGCCTTAAAATAAGAGGAATTTCTGAATTTTTGCCCTGAAATATGTAAAATTTCTAAAATTTTTCCCCAAAATAAGGGAAATGTCAGCTTTTTGCCAAAAAATAAGGGGAATTTCTGCTTTTTTCCCTCTAAATAAGTGGAATTTCTGTCTTTTTCCCCCAAAACAAAGGGAATTTCTGTCTTTTTTGCCTCAAAATAAGGAAAATTTCTGACTTATTACTGTGAAATAAGTGAAATTTCTGCAATTTTGCCCCAAAATAAAAGAAATTTCTGCCTTTTTGCCACAAAATATGAAGAATTTCTGTCTTTTTGCCCCAAAATAAGGGAAATTTCTGACTTTTTGCCCCCAAATAAGGGGAATTTAAGCCTTTTTACCTCAAAATAAGGGGAATTTCTGCATTTTTGCCACAAAATATTAAAAATTTCTGCATTGTGCTCTAAAATACAGAAAATTTCTGCCTTTTTTCCCTGAAATAAATGAAATTTCTGCAATTTTGCCCCAACATAAGTGAAATTTCTGCAATTTTGCCCCAACATAAGTGAAATTTCTGCAATTTTGCCCAAAAATAAGGGTAATTTCTGGAATTTTGCACCAAAATAAGTGGAATTTCTGAGTTTTGCCCCAAAATAAGGAGAATTTCTGTCTTTTTGTCCCAACATATAGGGATATCTTACTTTTTGCCCCACAATTAGGAGAATTTCTGCAATTTTGCTCCAAAATACAGGGAATTTTTGCTTTTTTGCCCGAAAATAAGGGGAATGTATATCTTTTGCCAGAAAATAGGGAAATTTCTTAATTTTTGCTCTAAAAGAAGAGGAATTTCTGCTTTTTTACCTCAAAATAACTAAAATTTCTGTCTTTTTACCCCAAAATAAATGGAATTTCTGTCTTTTTGCTCAAAAATAAAAGGCATTTTTGAATTATGCCCTGAAATAAGTGAAATTTCTGCAATTTTGCCCCCAAATAAAAGAAATTTCTGCCTTTTTGCCAAAAAATAAGGGGAATTTCTGTCTTTTTGCCCCAAAATAAGCGAAATTTCTGCCTTTTTGCCCCCAAATAAGAACGAATTTCAGGTTTTTTACCTCAAAATAATGGGAATTTCTGCATTTTTGCCACAAAATATTAAGAATTTCTGCCATTGTGCTCCAAAATATGGAAAATTTCTGCCTTTTTGCCCTTAAATAAGTGAAATTTCTGCAATTTGTCCCAAAATAAGTGAAATTTCTGCAATTTTGCCCCAAAATAAGGGAAATTTCTGGAATTTTGGCCCAAAATAAGTGAAATTTCTGTTTTTTGTCCCAAAATATGTGGAATTTCTGAGTTTTGCCCCAAAATAAGAAGAATTTCTTTTTTTGCCCCAAAATAAGGGAAATTTCAGCCTTTTTGCCCCCAAATAAGGGAGAATTTCAGCCTTCTTAGCTTAAATATGGAGAATTTCTGCATTTTTGCCACAAAATATTAAGGATATCTGCCATTGTTCTCTAAAATACGGAAAATTTCAGCCTTTTTTCCCTGAAATAAGTGAAATTTCTGCAATTTTGCCCCAAAATAAGTGAAATTTCTGCAATTTTGCCCAAAAATAAGGGAAATTTCTGGAATTTTCCTCCAAAATAAGTGGAATTTCTGAGTTTTGCCACAAAATAAGAAGAATTTCTGTCTTTTTGCCCCAAAATATAACGAATTTTTGCATTTTTGCCCCACAATTAGAAGAATTTCTGCAATTTTGCTCCAAAATACGGGGAATTTCTGCTTTTTTGCCCGAAAATAAGGGGAATGTATATCTTTTGCCACAAAATAGGAAAATTTCTTAATTTTTGCCCCAAAATAAGAGGAATTTCTGCCTTTTTACCTCAAAATAAGTAAAATTTCTGCCTTTTTACCCAAAAATAAACGGAATTTTTGTCTTTTTGCCCAAAAATAAAAGAAATTTTTGAATTATGCCCTGAAATAAGTGAAATTTCTGAAATTTTGTCCCAAAATAATAGAAATTTCTGCATTTTTGCCACACAATAAGGGGAATTTGTCTTTTTGCCCCAAAATAAATGAAATTATTGCCTTTTTGCCCCCAAATAAGAAGGAATTTTAGGCTTTTTACCTCAAAATAATGGGAATTTCTGCATTTTTGCCACAAAATATTAAGAATTTCTGCCATTGTGCTCAAAATTGGAAAATTTCTGCCTTTTTTCCCTTAAATAAGTGAAATTTCTGCAATATTGCCCCAAAATAAGGGAAATTTCTGGAATTTTGGCCCAAAATAAGTGAAATTTCTGAGTTTTCCCCCAAAATAAGGAGAATTTCTGTTTTTTTGCCCCAATATGTAGGGAATTTCTGCATTTTTGTCCCACAATGAGGGGAATTTCTGCAATTTTGCTCCAAAATACGGGGATTTTCAGCCTTTTTCGCCGAAAATAAGGGGAATTTCTGCCATTTTGCCGCGAAATAAGTGAAATTTCTGCAGTTTTACTCCAAAATAAGGGGAAGTTCTGCGTTTTTGCCCCAAAATTAGGGGAATTTCTGCAATTTTGCTCCAAAATACGGGGAATTTCTGCATTTTTGCCCAAAAGTAAAGGGAATGTATACCTTTTTGCCATAAAAAAAGAGAATTTTTTCATTTTTACCCCAAAATAAGGGGATTTTCCTTCTTTTTGACTAGATATCAGTGCAATTTCTGACTTTTCTCCAAAAATAAATGGAATTTCTGTCTTTTTGCCTTAAAATAAGGGGAATTTCTGACTTTTTGCCCTGGAATAAGTAAAATTTCTAAAATTTTTCCCCGAAATAAGGGAAATGTCTGCTTTTTGCCCCAAAATAAGGGGAATTTCTGCTTTTTTCCCTTTAAATAAGTGGAATTTCTGTCTTTTTCCCCCAAAACAAAGGGAATTTCTGTCTTTTTTGCCTCAAAATAAGGAAAATTTCTGACTTATTACTCTAAAATAAGTGAAATTTCTGCAATTTTGCCCCAAAATAAAAGATATTTCTGCATTTTTGCCACAAAATAAGGAGAATTTCTGTCTTTTTGCCCCAAAATAAGGGAAATTTCTGCCTTTTTGCCCCCAAATAAGGGGAATTTCAGCCTTTTTACCTCAAAATAAGAGGAATTTCTGCATTTTTGCAACAAAATATTAAAAATTTCTGCCATTGTGCTCTAAAATACGGAAAATTTCTGCCTTTTTTCCCTGAAATAAATGAAATTTCTGCAATTTTGCCCCAAATTAAGTGAAATTTCTGCAATTTTGCCCAAAAATAATGGAAATTTCTAAAATTTTCCCCAAAATAAGTGGAATTTCTGAATTTTGCCCCAAAATTAGAAGAATTTCTGTCTTTTTGTCCAAACATATAGGGAATTTCTGCCTTTTTGCCCAACAATTAGGGGAATTTCTGCAATTTTACTCCAAAATACGGGGAATTTCTGCCTTTTTGCCTGAAAATAAAGGGAATGTATACTTTTTGCCACAAAAAAGGGAAATTTCTTCATTTTTGCCCCAAAATGAGAGGAATTTCTGCCTTTTTACCTCAAAATATGTAAAATTTCTGTCTTTTTACCCCAAAATAAATGGAATTTCTGTTTTTTTGCTCCAAAATAAAAGGAATTTTTGAATTATGCCCTGAAATAAGTGAAATTTCTGCAATTTTGCCCCAAAATAAAAGAAATTTCTGCCTTTTTGCCACAAAATAAGGGGAATTTCTTTATTTTTGCCCCAAAATAAGGGAAATTTCTGCCTTTTTGCCCCAAATAAGGAGGAATTTCAGGCTTTTTACCTCTAAATAAGGGGAATTTCTGCATTTTTGCCACAAAATATTAAGAATTTCTGCCATTCTTCTCTAAAATACAGAAAATTTCTACTTTTTTTCCCTGAAATAAGTGAAATTTCTGCAATTTTGCCCCAAAATAAGTGAAATTTCTGCAATTTTGCCCCAAAATAAGGGAAATTTCTAAAATTTTGCCCCAAAATAAGTGGAATTTCTGAGTTTTGCCCCAAAATAAGAAGAATTTCTGTTTTTTTGCCCCAACATATAAGGAATTTTTGCATTTCTGCCCCACAATTAGAAGAATTTCTGCAATTTTGCTCCAAAATACGGGGAATTTCAGCTTTTTTGCCCGAAAATAAGGGGAATGTATATCTTTTGCCACAAAATAGAGAAATTTCTTCATTTTTGCCCCAAAATAAGAGGAATTTCTCCCTTTTTACCTCAAAATAAGTGAAATTTCTGCCTTTTTACTCAAAAATAAACAGAATTTTTGAATTATGCCCTGAAATATGTGAAATTTCTGCAATTTTGCCCCAAAATAAGGGAAATTTCTGGAATTTTGGCCCAAAATAAGTGAA
Organism: Micromys minutus; assembly: GCF_963924665.1. Classification (NCBI taxonomy): domain Eukaryota; kingdom Metazoa; phylum Chordata; class Mammalia; order Rodentia; family Muridae; genus Micromys; species Micromys minutus. The sequence goes on from NW_027667569.1 coordinate 183,222, forward strand.
ATTTCTGAGTTTTCCCCCAAAATAAAAAGAATTTCTGTATTTTTGCCCCAACATATAGGAAATTTCTGCATTTTTGCCCCACAATTAGGGGAATTTCTACAATTTTGCTCCAAAATACGGGGATTTTCAGCCTTTTTCGCCGAAAATAAGGGGAATTTCTGCCATTTTTATGCGAAATTAGTGAAATTTCTGCAGTTTTACCCCAAAATAATGGATAGTTCTGCGTTTTTGCCCCAAAATTAGGGGAATTTCTGCAAATTTGCTCCAAAATACGGGGAATTTCTGCCTTTTTGCCCCAAAATAAAGGGAATGTATACCTTTTTGCCATAAAAAACGAGAATTTCTTCATTTTTACCCCAAAATAAGGGGATTTTCCGCCTTTTTGACTCAAAATAAGTGCAATTTCTGACTTTTCCCAAAAATAAACGGAATTTCTGTCTTTTTGCCTTAAAATAAGGGGAATTTCTGACTTTTTGCCCTGAAATAAGTAAAATTTCTAAAATTTTTTTACAAATAAAAGGAAATGTCTGCTTTTTGCCCCAAAATAAGGGGAATTTCTGCTTTTTTCCCTCTAAATAAGTGTAATTTCTGTCTTTTTCCCCCAAAACAAAGGGAATTTCTTTCTATTTTGCCTCAATATAAAGAAAACTTCTGACTTATTACTCTGAAATAAGTGAAATTTCTGCAATTTTGCCCCAAAATAAGGGAAATTTCTGCCTTTTTGCCCACAAATAAGGAGAATTTCAGCCTTTTTACCTCAAAATAAGGGGAATTTCTGCATTTTTGCCACAAAATATTAGGAATTTCTGCCTTTTTTCCCCAAAATAAGGAAAATTTCAGCCTTTTTTTGAAATACGTGAAATTTCTGCAATTGTGCCCCAAAATAAGGGAAATTTCTGGAATTTTGTCCCAAAATAAGTGAAATTTCTGAGTTTTGCCCCAAAATAAGGGGAATTTCTGAGTTTTGCCCCAAAATAAGAAGAATTTCTGTCTTTTTGCCCCAAATAAGGGAAATTTCAGCCTTTTTGCCCCCAAATAAGGGGGAATTTTAGACTTTTTAGCTCAAAATATGGAGAATTTCTGCATTTTTGCACAAAATATTAAGGATTTCTGCCATTGTTCTCTAAAATACGGAAAATTTCTGCCTTTTTTCCCTGAAATAAATGAAATTTCTGCAATTTTGCCCCAAAATAAGTGAAATTTCTGCAATGTTGCCCCAAAATAAGGGAAATTTCTGGAATTTGGCCCCAAAATAAGTTAAATTTCTGAGTTTTGCCCCAAAATAAGGAGAATTTCTGTCTTTTTGCCCCAACATATAGGGAATTTCTGCATTTTTGACCCACAATTAGGGGAATTTCTGCAATTTTGCTCCAAAATACAGGGAATTTCTGCTTTTTTGCCTGAAAATAAGGGGAATGTATACTTTTTGCCACAAAAAAGGGAAATTTCTTCATTTTTGCCCCAAAATAAGAGGAATTTCTGCCTTTTTACCTAAAAATAAGTAAAATTTCTGACTTTTTACCCCAAAATAAATTGAATTTCTGTCTTTTTGCTCCAAAATAAAAGGAATTTTTGAATTATGCCCTGAAATAAGTGAAATTTCTGCAATTTTGCCCCAAAATAAAAGAAATTTCTGCCTTTTTGCCACAAAATAAGGGGAATTTCTGTCTTTTTGCCCCAAAATAAGGGAAATTTCTGCCTTTTTGCCCCCAAATAAGGGGAATTTCAGCTTTTTTACCTCAAAATCAGAGGAATTTCTGCATTTTTGCCACCAAATATTAAAAATTTCTGCCATTGTGCTCTAAAATACGGAAAATTTCTGCCTTTTTTCCCTGAAATAAATGAAATTTCTGCAATTTTGCCCCAAAATAAGTGAAATTTCTTCAATTTTGCCCAAAAATAAGGGAAATTTCTGGAATTTTCCCCAAAATAAGTGGAATTTCTGAGTTTTGCCCCAAAATCAGGAGAATTTCTGTCTTTTTGTACAAACATATAGGGAATTTCTGCCTTTTTGCCCAACAATTAGGGGAATTTCTGCAATTTTGCTCCAAAATACGGAAAATTTCTGCTTTTTTGACTGAAAATAAAGGGAATGTATACTTTTTGCCACAAAAAAGGGAAATTTCTTCATTTTTGCCCCAAAATTAGAGGAATTTCTGCCTTTTTACCTCAAAATATGTAAAATTTCTGTCTTTTTACCCCAAAATAAATGGAATTTCTGTCTTTTTGCTCCAAAATAAAAGGAATTTTTGAATTATGCCCTGAAATAAGTGAAATTTCTGCAATTTTGCCCCAAAATAAAAGAAATTTCTGCCTTTTTGCAACAAAATAAGAGGAAATTTTGTATTTTTGCCCCAAAATAAGGGAAATTTCTTCCTTTTTGCCCCAAATAAGAAGGAATTTCAGGCTTTTTACCTCTAAATAAGGGGAATTTCTGCATTTTTGCCACAAAATATTAAGGATTTCTGCCATTCTTTTCTAAAATACAGAAAATTTCTGCTTTTTTTCCCTGAAATAAGTGAAATTTCTGCAATTTTGCCCCAAAATAAGTGAAATTTCTGCAATTTTGCCCGAAAATAAGGGAAATTTCTGGAATTTTGCCCCAAAATAAGTGGAATTTCTGAGTTTTGCCCCAAAATAAGAAGAATTTCTGTCTTTTTGCCCCAACATATAAGGAATTTTTGCATTTTTGCCCCACTATTAGAAGAATTTCTGCAATTTTGCTCCAAAATACGGGGAATTTAAGCTTTTTTGCCCGAAAATAAGGGGAATGTATATCTTTTGCCACAAAATAGGGAAATTTCTTCATTTTTGCCCCAAAATAAGAGGAATTTCTCCCTTTATACCTCAAAATAAGTGAAATTTCTGCCTTTTTACCCAAAAATAAACGGAATTTCTGTCTTTTTGCCCAAAAATAAAATGCATTTTTGAATTATGCCCTGAAATATGTGAAATTTCTGCAATTTTGCCCCAAAATAAAAGAAATTTCTGCCTTTTTGCCACAAAATAAGGGAAATTTCTGTCTTTTTGCCCCAAAATAAGGAAAATTTCTGCCTTTTTGCCCCCAAATAAGGGGGAATTTCAGGCTTTTTATCTCAAAATAAGGGGAATTTCTGCATTTTTGCCACAAAATATTAAGAATTTCTGCCATTGTGCCCCAAAATAAGAAAAATTTCTGCCTTTCTTCTTTTAAATATTTGAAATTTCTGCAATTTTGCCCCAAAATAAGTGAAATTTCTGCAATTTTGCCCCAAAATAAGGGAAATTTCTGGAATTTTGTCCCAAAATAAGTGAAATTTCTGAGTTTTCCCCCAAAATAAGGAGAATTTCTGTCTTTTTGCCCCAACATATAGGAAATTTCTGCATTTTTGCCCCACAATTAGGGGAATTTCTACAATTTTGCTCCAAAATACGGGGATTTTCAGCCTTTTTCGCCGAAAATAAGGGGAATTTCTGCCATTTTGCCGCAAAATAAGTGAAATTTCTGCAGTTTTACCCCAAAATAATGGGAAGTTCTTCGTTTTTGCCCCAAAATTAGGGGAATTTCTGCAAATTTGCTCCAAAATACGGGGAATTTCTGCCTTTTTGCCGGAAAATAAAGGGAATGTAAACCTTTTTGCCATACAAAAAGAGAATTTCTTCATTTTTACCCCAAAATAAGGGATTTTTCCGCCTTTTTGACTCAAAATAAGTGAAATTTCTAACTTTTCCCAAAAATAAACGGAATTTCTGTCTTTTTGCCTTAAAATAAGGGGAATTTCTGACTTTTTGCCCTGAAATAAGTAAAATTTCTAAAATTTTTTTCCAAAATAAGGGAAATGTCTGCTTTTTGCCCCAAAATATTGGGAATTTCTGCTTTTTTCCCTCTAAATAAGTGGAATTTCTCTCTATTTCCCCCAAAACAAAGGGAATTTCTGTCTATTTTGCCTCAATATAAAGAAAATTTCTGACTTATTACTCTGAAATAAGTGAAATTTCTGCAATTTTGCACCAAAATAAGGGAAATTTCTGCCTTTTTGCCCCCAAATAAGGAGAATTTCAGCCTTTTTACCTCAAAATAAGGGGAATTTCTGCATTTTTGCCCCAAAATATTAGGAATTTCTGCCTTTTTTCCCCAAAATAAGGAAAATTTCTGCCTTTTTTTTGAAATAAGTGAAATTTCTGCAATTGTGCCCCAAAATAAGGGAAATTTCTGGAATTTTGTCCCAAAATAAGTGAAATTTCTGAGTTTTGCCCTATAATAAGTGGAATTTCTGAGTTTTGCCCCAAAATAAGAAGAATTTCTGTCTTTTTGTCCCAAATAAGGGAAATTTCAGCCTTTTTGCCCCCAAATAAGGGGGAATTTTAGACTTTTTCGCTCAAAATATAGGGAATTTCTGAATTTTTGCCACAAAATATTAAGGATTTCTGCCATTTTTCTCTAAAATACAGAAAATTTCTGCCTTTTTTCCTTGAAATAAGTGAAATTTCTTCAATTTTGCCCCAAAATAAGTGAAATTTCTGCAATGTTGCCCCAAAATAAGGGAAATTTCGGGAATTTGGCCCCAAAATAAGTTAAATTTCTGAGTTTTGCCCCAAAATAAGGAGAATTTCTGTCTTTTTGCCCCAACATATAGGGAATTTCTGCATTTTTGCCCCACAATTAGGGGAATTTCTGCAATTTTGCTCCAAAATACGGGGAATTTCTGCTTTTTTGCCCGAAAATAAGGGGAATGTATACTTTTTGCCACAAAAAAGGAAAATTTCTTAATTTTTGCCCCCAAATAAGAGGAATTTCTGACTTTTTACCTCAAAATAAGTGAAATTTCTGCCTTTTTACCCAAAAATAAACGGAATTTCTGTCTTTTTGCCCAAGAATAAAAGGCATTTTTTAATTATGCCCTGAAATAAGTGAAATTTCTGCAATTTTGCCCCAAAATAAAAGAATTTTCTGCCTTTTTGCCACAAAATAAGGGGAATTTCTGTCTTTTTGCCCCAAAATAAGGGAAATTTCTGCCTTTTTGTCCCAAAATAAGGGGGAATTTCAGGCTTTTTACCTCAAAATAAGGGGAATTTCTGCATTTTTGCCACAAAATATTAAGAATTTCTGCCATTGTGCCCAAAATAAGGAAAATTTCTGCCTTTCTTCCCTTAAATAAGTGAAATATCTGCAATTTTGCCCCAAAATAAGTAAAATTTCTGCAATTTTGCCCCAAAATAAGGGAAATTTCTGGAATTTTGCCCCAAATAAGTGAAATTTCTGAGTTTTGCCCCAAAATAAGAAGAAATTCTGTCTTTTTGCCCCAACATATTGGGAATTTCTGCATTTTTGCCCCACATTTAGGGGAATTTCTGCAGTTTTGCTCCAAAATACGGGAATTTTCTGCCCATTTCGCCGAAAATAAGGGGAATTTCTGATATTTTGCCGTGAAACGTGTAAAATTTCTGCAGTTTTACCCCAAAATAAGGGGAAGTTCTGCGTTTTTGCCCCAAAATTAGGGGAATTTCTGCAATTTTGCTCCAAAATACAGGGAATTTCTGCCTTTTTGCCCGAAAATAAAGGGAATTTATACCTTTTTGCCATAAAAAAAAGAATTTCTTCATTTTTACCCCAAAATAAGGGGACTTTCTTCCTATTTGACTCAAAATAAGTGCAATTTCTGATTTTCCCCAAAAATAAACGGAATTTCTGTATTTTTGCCTTAAAATAAGCGAAATTTCTGACTTTTTGCCCTGAAATAAGTAAAATTTCTAAAATTTTTCCCCAAAATAAGGGAAGTGTCTGCTTTTTGCCCCAAAATAAGAAGATTTTCAGTCTTTATACCTCAAAATAAGGGGAATTTCTGCATTTTTGCCACCAAATATTAGGACTTTCTGCGTTTTTGCCCCAAAATAAAAAAAATTTCTGCCATTTTGTACGAAAATAAAAGAAATTTCTGAATTTTTGCCCCAAAATAAGAAAATTTCTGCTTTTTTTCCCTGAAAAAAGTGAAATTTCTGCAATTTTGCCCCCAAATAAGGGAAATTTCTGCAATTTTGCCCCAATGTAAAGGAAATTTCTGCAATTTTGCCCCAAAATAAGGGGAATTTCTGACTTTTTGCCCTGAAATAAATGAAATTTCTGCAATTTTGCCTGAAAATAAGGGAAATTTGTGCCTTTTTGCCCCAAAATAAGGGGAATTTCTGCCTTTTGCCCCAAAATATGGGGAATTTCAGGATTTTACCTCAAAATAAGGGGAATTTCAGCCTTTTTGCACCAAAATATTGAGAATTTATGCCTTTTTGCCCCAAAATAAAGGGAATTTCTGCATTTTTGCACAAATATTAGGGGAATTTCTGCAATTTTGCTCCAAAATATGGGTAATTTTTGCCTTTTTGCCCGAAATTAAGTGGAATTTCTGCCTTTTTGTCCCGAAATAAGTGAAATTTCTTCAATTTTAGCCAAAAATTAGGGATTTCATCTTTTTGCCCCAAAATAAGGGGAATTTCTGCCATTTTGCCCTGAAATATTTGAAATTTCTGCAATTTTACCGCAAAATAAGGGGAATTTGTAACTTTTTGCCCCAAAATAAGGGGAATTTCAGCTTTATTACCTCAAAATAAGGGAAATTTCTACCTTTTTGCCCCAAAATAAAGAAAATTACTGCAATTTTGCCCCAAAATAAGGGGAATTTCTCCCTGTTTGCCCCAAAATAAAGGAAATTTCAGCATTTTTACCTGAAAATTAGTTAAATTTCTGCAATTTTGCCCCAAATAAGGTAAATTCCTGCAATTTTGCCCCAAAATAAAAGAAATTTCTAGAATTTTGCCCCAAAGTAAGGGGAATTTCTGATTTTTGCCCCAAAATAAAGGGAAATGCTGCCTTTTCCCCCAAAATTAGGGGAATTTCTGAAATTTTGATTCAAAATACGGGGAATTTCTGCCTTTTTGCCCAAAAATAAGGGGAATGCATAACTTTTTGCCATAAAAAAGGGAAATTTCTTCATTTTTGCTCCAAAATAAGGGGAATTTCTGCCTTTTTGCCTCAAAATAAGTGGAATTTCTGTCTTTTTCCCCCAAAACAAAGGGAATTTCTGTCTTTTTTGCCCCAAAATAAGGGGAATTTTAGCCTTTTTAACTGAAAATAAGGGGAATTTCTGCATTTTTGCCACAAAATATTAGGAATTTCTTCCTTTTTGCCCCAAAATAAGAAAATTTCTGCTTTTTTCACTGAAATAAGTGAAATTTCTGCAATTTTGCCCCAAAATAAGGGAAATTTCTGCAATTTTGCCCCAAAATAAGGGAAATTTCTGGAACTTTGCCCCAAAATAAGTGGAATTTCTGAGTTTTGCCCCAAAACAAGGAGAATTTTTGCACAAACATATAGGGAATTTCTGCTTTTTTGCCCCACAATTAGGGGAATTTCTGCAATTTTTCTCCAAAATACGGAGAATTTCTGCCTTTTTGCCCGAAAATAAGAAGAATGCATACCTTTTTGCCATAAAAAAGGGAAATTTCTTCATTTTTGCCCCCTAATAATGGGAATTTCAGCCTTTTTACCACAACATAAGGGGAATTTCTGCATTTTTGCAACAAAATATTAGGAATTTCTGCCTTTTTACCTTAAAATAAGGAAAATTTTTGCCTTTTTTCCCTGAAATAAGTGAAATCTCTGCAATTTTGGCCCACAATAAGTGAAATTTCTGCAATTTTGCTCCAAAAAAAGGAAATTTCTAGAATTTTGCCCCAAATAAGTGGAATTTCTGAGTTATACCCCAAAATAAGGAGAATTTCTGTATTTTCGCCCCAACATATAGGAAATTTCTGCCTTTTTGCCCCACAATAAAAGGAATTTCTGCAATTTTTCTCCAAAATAAGAGGAATTTCTGCCTTTTTGCCCGAAAATAAGAAGAATGAATACCTTTTTGCCATAAAAAAGGAAAATTTCTTCATTTTTGCTCCAAAATAAGAGGAATTTCTGCTTTTTTCCCTCTAAATAAGTGGAATTTCTGTCTTTTTCCCCAAAACAAAGGGAATTTCTGTCTTTTTTGCCTCAAAATAAGGAAAATTTCTGACTTATTACCCTGAAATAAGTGAAATTTCTGCAATTTTGACTCAAAATAAGTGAAAATTTTCATTTTTGCCCCAAAATAAGGGAAATTTCTGGAATTTTACCCCAAATAAGTGGAATTTCTGAGTTTTTCCCTAAAATAAGGAGAATTTCTGTCTTTTTGCCCCAACATATAGGGAATTTCTGAATTTTGCCCAACAATTAGGGAAATTTCAGCAATTTTGCTCCAAAATAGGGGGAATTTCTGCCTTTTTGCCTGAAAATAAAAAGAAGAATACATACATTTTCGCTATAAAAATTGGAAATTTCTTCATTTTTGCTTTAAATTAAGGGGAATTTCTGCATTTTTCCCTCTAAATAAGTGGAATTTCTGTCTTTTTCCCCCAAAACAAAGGGAATTTCTGTCTTTTTTGCCACGAAATAAGTAAAATTTCTGACTTATTAACCTGAAATAAGTGAAATTTCTGCAATTTAGCCCCAAAATAAGGGAAATTTCTGCTTTTTTGCCCCCAAATAAGGGGAATTTCAGCCTTTTTACCACAAAATAAAGGGAATTTCTGCATTTTGCCACAAAATATTAGGAATTTCTGCCTTTTTGCCCCAAAATAAGGAATATTTCTGCCTTTTTTCTCTTAAATAAGTGAAATTTCTGCAATTTTGCCCGAAAATAAGTGAAATTTCTGCAATTTGGCCCCAAAATGAGAGAAATTTCTGCCTTTTTACCTAAAAAATAAGTGAAATTTCTGCCTTTTTACCTAAAAATAAACGGAATTTCTGTCTTTTTGCCCCAAAATAAAAGGAATTTTTGAATTATGCCCTGAAATAAGTGAGATTTCTGTGATTTTGCCCCAAAATAAAAGAAATTTCTGCCTTTTTGCCACAAAATAAAAGGAATTTCTGTCTTTTTGCCCCAAAATTAAGGAAATTTTTGCATTTTTGCCCCCAATAAGGGAGAATTTCAGGCTTTTTACCTCAAAATAAAGGGAATTTCTGCATTTTTGCCACAAAATATTAAGAATTTCTGCCATTGTGCTCCAAAATATGGAAAATTTCTGCATTTTTTCCCTGAAATAAGTGAAATTTCTGCAATTTTGCCCCAAAATAAGTGAAATTTCTGCAATTTTGCCCCAAAATAAAAAAAATTTCTGGAATTTTGCCCCAAAATAAGTGAAATTTCTGAGCTTTACCCCAAAATAAGGAGAATTTCTGACTTTTTCCCCGAACATATAGGGAATTTCTGCCTTTTTGCCCCACAATTAGTGGAATTTCTGCAATTTTGCTCCAAAATACGCAGAATTTCTGCCTTTTTGCCCAAAAATAAAAAGAATGCATACCTTTTTGCCATTAAAAAGGAAAATTTTTTTCATTTTTGCCCCCAAATAACGGGAATTTCAGCCTTTTTACCCCAATATAAGGGGAATTTCTGCATTTTTGCCACAAAATATTAGGAATTTCTGCCTTTTTGCCTTAAAATAAGGAAAATTTTTGCCTTTTTTCCCTGAAATAAGTGAAATTTCTGCAATTTTGGCCCATAATAAGTGAAATTTCTGCAATTTTGCTCGAAAAAAAGAAAATTTCTAAAATTTTACCCCAAATAAGTGGAATTTCTGAGTTATACCCCAAAATAAGGAGAATTTCTGTATTTTCGCCCCAACATATAGGGAATTTCTGCCTTTTTGCCCCACAATTAGGGGAATTTCTGCAATTTTACTCCAAAATAAGGGGAATTTCTGCCTTTTTACCCGAAAATAAGAAGAATGCATACCTTTTTGCCATAAAAAAAGGGAAACATCTTCATTTTTGCTCAAAAATAAGGGGAATTTCTGCTTTTTTCCCTCTAAATAAGTGGAATTTCTGTCTTTTTCCCCAAAACAAAGGGAATTTCTGTCTTTTGTGCCCCAAAATAAGGAAAATTTCTGACTTATTACCCTGAAATTAGTGAAATTTCTGCAAATTTGCCCCAAAATAAGGGAAATTTCGGTCTTTTTGCCCCCAAATAAGGAGAATTTCAGCCTTTTTACCTCAAAATAAGGGGAATTTCTGCATTTTTGCCACAAAATATTAGGAATTTCTCCTTTTTTGCCCCAAAATAAAGAAAATTTCTGCCTTTTTTCCCTGAAATAAGTGAAATTTCTGCAATTTTCACTAAAAATAAGTGAAATTTTTCAATTTTGCCCCAAAATAAGGGAAATTTCTGGAATTTTGCCCCAAATAAGTGGAATTTCTGAGTTTTTCCCTAAAATAAGGAGAATTTCTGTCTTTTTGCCCCAACATATAGGGAATTTCTGCATTTTTGCCCCACAATTAGGGGAATTTCTGCAATTTTGCTCCAAAATACGGAGATTTTCTGCCTTTTTCGCCGAAAAAATGGGAATTTCTGCCATTTGCCGCGAAATAAGTGAAATTTCTGCAGTTTTACCCCAATATAAGGAGAAGTTCTGTGTTTTTGCCCCAACATTAGGGGAATTTCTGCAATTTTGCTCCAAAATACGAGGAATTTCTGCATTTTTGCCCAAAAGTATAGGGAATGTATATCTTTTTGCCATAAAAAAGGCGAATTTCTTCATTTTTACTCCAAAATAAGGGGATTTTTTGTAATTTTGAATCAAAATATGTGCAATTTCCGACTTTTCCCAAAAAATAAACGGAATTTCTGTCTTTTTGCCTTAAAATAAGGGGAATTCCTGAATTTTTGCCCTGAAATAAGAAAAATTTCTAAAATTTTTCCCCAAAATAAGGGAAATGTCTGCTTTTTGCCCCAAAATAAGGGGAATTTCTGACTTTTTGCCCCAAAAAAGGGGATTTTGAGCCTTTTTACCTCAAATAAGGGGAATTTCTGAATTTTTGCAACAAAATATTAGGAATTTCTGCCTTTTTGCCCCAAAATAAGAAAAATTTCTGCAATTTTGTACGAAAATAAAAGAAATTTCTACATTTTTGCCCTAAAATATGAAAATTTCTGCATTTTTCCCTGAAAAAAGTGAAATTTCTGCAATTTTGCCCCAAAATAAAAGAAATTTCTGCAATTTTGCCCCAATGTAAAGGAAATTTCTGCAATTTTGCCCCAAAATAAAGGGAATTTCTGACTTTTTGCCCTGAAATAAATGAAATTTCTGCAATTTTGCCTGAAAATAAGGGAAATTTGTGTTTTTTTGCCCCAAAATAAGGGGAATTTCTGCCTTTTGCCCCAAAATATAGGGAATTTAAGGATTTTACCTGAAAATAAGGGGAATTTCAGCCTTTTTGCACCAAAATATTGAGAATTTATGCCTTTTTGCCCCAAAATAAAGGGAATTTCTGCATTTTTGCACAAATATTAGGGGAATTTCTGCAATTTTTCTCCAAAATATGGGTCATTTTTGCCTTTTTGCCCGAAATTAAGTGGAATTTCTGCCTTTTTGTCCCGAAATAAGTGAAATTTCTTCAATTTTAGCCAAAAATTAGGGATTTCATCTTTTTGCCCCAAAATAAGTGGAATTTTTGCCATTTTGCCCTGAAATATTTGAAATTTCTGCAATTTTACCGCAAAATAAAGGGAATTTCTGCATTTTTTCCCCAAAACAAGGGGAATTTCAGCTTTATTACCTCAAAATAAGGAAAATTTCTGCCTTTTTGCCACAAAATATAAGGAATTTCTAACTTTTTGCCCCGAAATAAGGAAAATTTCTGCAATTTTGCCCCAAAATAAGGGGAATTTCTCCCTTTTTGCCCCAAAATAAATAAAATTTCAGCCTTTTTACCTGAAAATAAGTAAAATTTCTGCAATTTTGCCCCAAATAAGGAAAATTCCTGCAATTTTGCCCCAAAATAAAAGAAATTTCTGGAATTTTGCCCCAAAGTAAGGGGAATTTCTGATTTTTGCCCCAAAATAAAGGAAAATTCTGCCTTTTCCCCCAAAATTAGGGGAATTTCTGAAATTTTGATTCAAAATACGAGGAATTTTGCCTTTTTGCCCAAAAATAAAGGGAATGCATACCTTTTTGCTATAAAAAAGGGAAATTTCATCATTTTTGCTCCAAAATAAGGGGAATTTCTGCATTATTGCTTCAAAATAAGTGGAATTTCTGTCTTTTTCCCCCAAAACAAAGGGAATTTCTGTCTTTTTTGCCCCAAAATAAGGGGAATTTCAGCATTTTTAACTCAAAATAAGGGGAATTTCTGCATTTTTGCCACAAAATATTAGGAATTTCTTCCTTTTTGCCCCAAAATAAGAAAATTTCTGCTTTTTTTCATTGAAATAAGTGAAATTTCTGCAATTTTGCCCCAAAATAAGGGAAATTTCTGCAATTTTGCCCCAAAATAAGGGAAATTTCTGGAACTTTGCCCCAAAATAAGTGGAATTTCTGAGTTTTGCCCCAAAACAAGGAGAATTTCTGTATTTTTGCCCAAACATATAGAGAATTTCTGCTTTTTTGCCCCACAATTAGGGGAATTTCTGCAATTTTGCTCGAAAATACGGAGAATTTCTACCTTTTTGCCCGAAAATAAGAAGAATGCATACCTTTTTGCCATAAAAAAGGGAAATTTCTTCATTTTTGCCCCCAAATAAGGGAAATTTCAGCATTTTTACCACAATATAAGGGGAATTTCTGCATTTTTGCCACAAAATATTAGGAATTTCTGCCTTTTTGCCTTAAAATAAGGAAAATTTTTGCCTTTTTCCCCTGAAATGATTGAAATCTCTGCAATTTTGGCCCATAATAAGTGAATTTTCTGCAATTTTGCTCCAAAATAAGGAAAATTTCTGCCTTTTTGCCCGAAAATAAGAAGAATGCATACCTTTTTGCCATAAAAAAGGGAAATTACTTCATTTTTGCTCCAAAATAAGGGGAATTTCTGCTTTTTTCCCTCTAAATAAGTGGAATTTCTGTATTTTTCCCCAAAACAGGGAATTTCTGTCTTTTGTGCCCCAAATAAGGAAAATTTTTGACTTATTACCCTGAAATAAGTGAAATTTCTGCAATTTTGCCCCAAAATAAGTAAAATTTCTGCCTTTCTGCCCCCAAATAAGGGGAATTTCAGCCTTTTTACCTCAAAGTAAGGGGAATTTCTGCATTTTTTGCAACAAAATATTAGGAATTTCTGCCTTTTTGCCCCAAAATAAAGAAAATTTCTGCCTTTTTTCCCTGAAATAAGTGAAATTTCTGCAATTTTGACTCAAAATAAGTGAAATTTTTCAATTTTGCCCCAAAATAAGGGAAATTTCTGGAATTTTGCCCCAAATAAGTGGAATTTCTGAGTTTTTCCTTAAAATAAGGAGAATTTCTGTCTTTTTGCCCCAACATATAGGGAATTTCTACCTTTTTGCCCCACAATTATGGAAATTTCAGCAATTTTGCTCCAAAATAGGGGGAATTTCTGCCTTTTTGCCCGAAAATACAATAAAGAATACATACATTTTCGCCATAAAAATTGGAAATTTCTTCATTTTTGCTCCAAATTAAAGGGAATTTCTGCTTTTTTCACTCTAAATATTTGGAATTTCTGTCTTTTTCCCCCAAAATAAAGGGAATTTCTGTCTTTTTTGCCCCAAAATAAGGAAAATTTCTGACTTATTACCCTGAAATAAGTGAAATTTCTGCAATTTAGCCCCAAAATAAGGAAAATTTCTGCTTTTTTGCTTCCAAATAAGGGGAATTTCAGCCTTTTTACCTCAAAATAAAGGGAATTTCTGCATTTTTGCCACAAAATATTAGGAATTTCTGCCTTTTTGCCCCAAAATAAGGAAAATTTCTGCCTTTTTTCCCTGAAATAAGTGAAATTTCTGCAATTTTGCCCCAAAATAAGTGAAATTTCTGCAATATGGCCCCAAAATGAGAGGAATTTCTGCCTTTTTACCTCAAAATAAGTGAAATTTCTGCCTTTTTACCCAAAAAAATGGAATTTCTGTCTTTTTGCCCCAAAATAAAAGGAATTTTTGAATTATGCTCTGAAATAAGTTAAATTTCTGTGATTTTGCCCCTAAATAAAAGAAATTTTTGCCTTTTTGCCACAAAATAAGGGGAATTTCTGTCTTTTTGCCCCAAAATAAGGGAAATTTCTGCCTTTTTCCCGCCAAATAAGGGGGAATTTCAGCCTTTTTACCTCAAAATAAGGGGAATTTCTGCATTTTTGCCACAAAATATTAAGAATTTCTGCCATTGTGCTCCAAAATATGGAAAATTTCTGCATTTTTTTTCCTGAAATAAGTGAAATTTCTGCAATTTTGCTCCAAAATAAGTGAAATTTCTGCAATTTTGCGCCAAAATAAGGGAAATTTCTGGAATTTTGCCCCAAAATAAGTAAAATTTCTGAGTTTTACCCCAAAATAATGAGAATTTCTGACTTTTTGCCCCAACATATAGGGAATTTCTGCATTTTTGCCCCACAATTAGGAAAATTTCTGCAATTTTGCTCCAAAATACGGGGATTTTCTGCACTTTTCGCCGAAAAAAAGGGGAATTTCTGCCATTTTGCCGCGAAATATGTGAAATTTCTGCAATTTTGCCCCGTAATAAGGGAAATTTCTGGAATTTTGCCCCAAAATAAGTGAAATTTCTGAGTTTTGCCCCAAAATAAGGAGTATTTTTGTCTTTTTGCCCCAACATAAAGGGAATTTCTGCATTTTTGCCCCACAATTAGGGGAATTTCTGCAATTTTGCTCCAAAATACGGGGATTTTATGCTTTTTTGCCAGAAAATAAGGGGAATGTATATCTTTTGCCAAAAATAGAGAAATGTCTTTATTTTTGCTCCAAAATAAGAGGAATTTCTGCCTTTTTACCTCAAAATAAGTGAAATTTCTGCCTTTTTACCCAAAAATAAAAGGAATTTCTGTCTTTTTGCCCAAAAATAAAAGGAATTTTTGAATTATGCCCTGAAATACGTGAAATTTCTGCAATTTTGCCCCAAAATAATAGAAATTTCTTCCTTTTTGTCACAAAAAAGGAATTTCTGTCTTTTTGCCCCAAAATAAGGGAAATTTCAGCCTTTTTGCCCCCAAGTAAGGGGGAATTTCAGCCTTTTTAGCTCAAAATATGGGGAATTTCTGCATTTTTGCCACAAAATATTTAGGATTTCTGCCATTGTTCTCTAAAATACAGAAAATTTCTGCCTTTTTTCCATGAAATAAGTGAAATTTCTGCAATTTTGCCCCAAAATAAGGGAAATTTCTGGAATTTGGCCCCAAAATAAGTGAAATTTCTGAGTTTTGCCCAAAATAAGTGGAATTTCTGAGTTTTGCCCCAAAATAAGAAGAATTTCTGTCTTTTTGCCCCAAAATAAGGAAAATTTCAGCCTTTTTGCCCACAAATAAGGGGGAATTTCAGCCTTTTTACCTCAAAATATGGGGAATTTCTGCATTTTTGCCACAAAATATTAAGGATTTCTGCCATTGTTCTCTAAAATACGGAAAATTTCTTTTTTTTCCCTTAAATAAGTATAATTTCTGCAATTTTGCCTCAAAATAAGTGAAATTTCTGCAATTTTGCCCCAAAATAAGGGAAATTTCTGGAATTTGGCCCCAAAATAAGTGAAATTTCTGAGTTTTGCCCCAAAATAAGGACAATTTCTGTCTTTTTGCCACAACATATAGGGAATTTCTGCATTTTTGCCCCACAATTAGGGGAATTTCTGCAATTTTGCTCCAAAACACAAGGAATTTCTGCTTTTTTTCCTGAAAATAAGGGAAATGTATACTTTTTGCCACAAAAAAGGGAAATTTCTTCATTTTTGCCCCAAAATAAGAGGAATTTCTGCCTTTTTACCTCAAAATAAGTAAAATTTCTTTTTTTTTACCCCAAAATAAATGGAATTTCTGTCTTTTTGCTCCAAAATAGAAGGAATTTCTGAATTATGCCCTGGAATAAGTGAAATTTCTGCAATTTTGCCCCAAAATAAAAGAAATTTCTTTCTTTTTATCACAAAAAAGGAATTTCTGTCTTTTTGCCCCAAAATAAGGGAAATTACAGCCTTTTTGCCCCCAAATAAGAGAGAATTTCAGCCTTTTTACCTCAAAATATGGGAAATTTCTCCATTTTTGCCACAAAATATTAAGGATTTCTGCCATTGTTCTCTAAAATACGGAAAATTTCTGCCTTTTTTTCCTGAAATAAGTGAAATTTCTGCAATTTTGCCCCAAAATAAGTGAAATTTCTGCAATTTTACCCCAAAATAATGGAAATTTCTGGAATTTAGCCCCAAAATAAGTGGAATTTCTGAGTTTTGCCCCAAAATAAGAAGAATTTCTGTGTTTTTGCCCCAACATATAAGGAATTCTTGCATTTTTGCCCCACAATTAGAAGAATTTCTGCAATTTTGCTCCAAAATACGGGGAATTTCTGCTTTTTTGCCCGAAAATAAGGGGAATGTATATCTTTTGACAAAATAGGGAAATGTCTTTATTTTTGCTCCAAAATAAGAGGAATTTCTGCCTTTTTACCTCAAAATCAGTGAAATTTCTGCCTTTTTACCCAAAAATAAAAGGAATTTCTGTCTTTTTGCCCAAAAATAAAAGGAATTTTTGAATTATGCCCTGAAATAAGTGAAATTTCTGCAATTTTGCCCCAAAATAATAGAAATTTCTTCCTTTTTGTCACAAAAAAGTAATTTCTGTCTTTTTGCCCCAAAATAAGGGAAATTTCAGCCTTTTTGCCCCCAAGTAAGGGGGAATTTCAGCCTTTTTAGCTCAAAATATAGGGAATTTCTGCATTTTTGCCACAAAATATTAAGGATTTCTGCCATTGTTCTCTAAAATACAGAAAATTTCTGCCTTTTTTCCATAAAATAAGTGAAATTTCTGCAATTTTGCCCCAAAATAAGTGAAATTTCTGCAATTTTGCCCCAAAATAATAAAAATTTCTGGAATTTTGCCCCCAAATAAGTGGAATTTCTGAGTTTTGTCCCAAAATAAGAAGAATTTCTGTCTTTTTGCCCCAAAATATAAGGAATTTTTGCATTTTTGCCCCACAATTAGAAGAATTTCTGCAATTTTGCTCCAAAATACGGGGAATTTCTGCTTTTTTGCCCGAAAATAAGGGGAATGTATATCTTTTACCACAAAATAGGGAAATTTCTTCATTTTTGCCCAAAAATAAGAGGAATTTCTGCCTTTTTACCTCAAAATAAGTGAAATTTCTGCCTTTTTACCAAAAAATAAGGGGAATTTCTGTCTTTTTGCCTAAAAATAAGGGAAATTTCTGCCTTTTGGCCCCCAAATAAGGGGGAATTTCAGGCTTTTTACCTCAAAATAAGGGGAATTTCTGCATTTTGCCACAAAATATTAAGAATTTCTGCCATTGTGCTCCAAAATATGGAAAATTTCTGCCTTTTTTCCCTTAAATAAGTGAAATTTCTGCAATTTTGCACCAAAATAAGTTAAATTTCTGCAATTTTGCCCCAAAATAAGGGAAATTTCTGGAATTTTGGCCCAAAATAAGTGAAATTTCTGAGTTTTCCCCCAAAATAAGGACAATTTCGGTCTTTTTGCCCCAACATATAGGGAATTTCTGCATTTTTGCCCCACAATTAGGGGAATTTCTGCAATTTTGTTCCAAAATACAGGAATTTTCAGCCTTTTTCGCCGAAAATATGGGGAATTTCTGACATTTTGCCGTGAAATAAGTGAAATTTCTGCAGTTTTACCCCAAAATAACGGGAAGTTCTGCATTTTTGCCCCAAAATTAGGGGAATTTCTGCAATTTTGCTCCAAAATACAGGGAATTTCTGCCTTTTTGCCCGAAAATAAAGGGAATGTATACCTTTTTGCCACAAAAAAAGAGAATTTCTTCATTTTTACCCCAAAATAACGGGATTTTCCGCCTTTTTGACTCAAAATAAGTGCAATTTCTGACTATTCCCAAAAATAAACGGAATTTCTGTGTTTTTGCCTTAAAATAAGGGGAATTTCTGATTTTTGCCCTGAAATAAGTAAAATTTCTAAAATTTTTCCCCAAAATAAGGGAAATGTCTGCTTTTTTCCCCAAAATAAAAAGAATTTCTGCTCTTTTCCCTCTAAATAAGTGGAATTTCTCTCTTTTTCTTCCAAAACAAAGGGAATTTCTGTCTTTTTTGCCTCAAAATAGGAAAAAATTTCTGACTTATTACTCTGAAATAAGTGAAATTTCTTCAATTTTGCCCCAAAATAAAGAAAATTTCGGCCTTTTTGCCCCCAAATAAGGGGAATTTCAGCCTTTTTACCTCAAAATAAAAGGAATTTCTGCATTTTTGCTACAAAATATTAGGAATTTCTGCCTTTTTCCCTAAAATAAGGAAAATTTCTGCCTTTTATTTTGAAATAAGTGAAATTTCTGCAATTGTGCCCCAAAATAAGTGAAATTTCTGCAATTTTGCCCCAAAATAAGGGAAATTTCTGGAATTTTGCTCCAAATAAGTGGAATTTCTGAGTTTTTCCCCAAAATAAGGAGAATTTCTGTCTTTTTGCCTCAACATATAGGGAATGTCTGTCTGCCTTTTTGCCCCACAATTAGGGGAATTTCTGCAATTTTGTTCAAAAATAGAGGGAATTTCGGCCTTTTTGCCCGAAAATAAGAAGAATGCATACCTTTTGCCATGAAAAAGGGAAATTTCTTCATTTTTGCTCTAAAATAAGGGGAATTTCTGCTTTTTTCCCTTTAAATAAGTGGAATTTCTGTCTTTTTTTCCCAAAACAAAGGGAATTTCTGTTATTTTTGCCCCAAAATAAAAGAAATTTCTGCCTTTTTGCCACAAAATAAGGAGAATTTCTGTCTTTTTGCCCCAAAATAAGGTAAATT